>NC_074694.1:17009620-17072219 GCF_029448725.1 Salvelinus fontinalis
ATGAAGCAACGGCCCACTCCATAGGCTACAGAGGTAGGAAACATTGGGACTGGTTCGATGAGAACTTGGATACAATCACAACCTTACTGGACAATATGCACAAAGTGCACATGGCTACTCTCAACAACCTCACATCTGCTACCCTCCGCAAGCAATGGTGAGTGCCAACAACCTTGCATTCTCTACAGAGCAAATGGTGGACGAACAAGGCACAGGAAATCCAAATTTACACGGACAAAAATGACATGCACAACTTCTACAACTCAGTTAAATCTAGCTATGGCTCTAGAAGCTGCTCCGCCACCCCTTTGAAAACAGCTGACGGTCTTACTCTTGAAGGACCGAAAACAGATTCTGTCAAGATGGGCTGACCACTTTGAAGCCCTACTCAACCAGTGCTCTCCAACAGACCACTCCATCTTGGAAGAACTGCCTGTCCATCCACCCCTCCAAGACCTCAACCATCCGTCAAACTTTCAAGAGGTGTTATAAGCTATCGCTTCCCTCAAGAACAAACTTCTGGCACTGAAAGTATCCCGGCAGAACTACTTCAGCAGGGAGGATACTTCTGCACAAGAACGCTCCACCAGTATATCAATGAGATTGGGGACCGGGAGATCGTACACCAACAATGGTGAGATCTAAACATTTTCACCATCTATAAGAACAAGGGTGACAAGTTCATCTGCAGCAACAGATGGGGGATATATCCCTTCCAGCTGTTGCCGTCAAGGTCCTGGCCAAGGTTATGCTACACAGGCTGGTGGAAAAAATCATAGAGCAACTGCTGCCGGAGTCACAGTGCAGCTACAGTCCTGACTCTACAGTTCTGACCCTACAGTCCTGACCCTACAGACCCTACAGTCCTGACTCTACAGACCCTACAGTCCTGACTCTACAGACCCTACAGTCCTGACTCTACAGACCCTACAGTCCTGACTCTACAGTCCTGACTCTACAGACCCTACAGTCGTGACTCTACAGACCCTACAGTCCTGACCCTACAGTCCTGACCCTACAGTCCTGACCCTACAGTCCTGACTCTACAGACCCTACAGTCCTGACTCTACAGACCCTACAGTCCTGACTCTACAGACCCTACAGTCCTGACTCTACAGACCCTACAGTCCTGACTCTACAGTCCTGACTCTACAGACCCTACAGTCGTGACTCTACAGACCCTACAGTCCTGACCCTACAGTCCTGACCCTACAGACCCTACAGTCGTGACTCTACAGTCCTGACTCTACAGACCCTACAGTCCTGACCCTACAGTCCTGACTCTACAGTCCTGACCCTACAGACCCTACATTCCTGACTCTACAGACCCTACAGTCCTGACCCTACAGTCCTGACCCTACAGTCCTGACCCTACATTCCTGACTCTACAGACCCTACAGTTCTGACCCTGCAGACCCTACATTCCTGACTCTACAGACCCTACAGTCCTGACCCTACAGTTCTGACCCTACAGTCCTGACTCTACAGACCCTACAGTCCTGACCCTACAGTCCTGACCCTACAGTCCTGACTCTACAGACCCTACAGTTCTGACCCTGCAGACCCTACAGTCCTGACTCTACAGACCCTACAGTCCTGACCCTACAGTCCTGACTCTACAGACCCTACAGTCCTGACAGTACAGACCCTACAGTCCTGACCCTACAGACCTTACAGTCCTGACCCTACAGACCTTACAGTCCTGACCCTACAGACCTTACAGTCCTGACCCTACAGTCCTGACCCTACAGACTTGACCCTACAGACCCTACAGTACTGACTCTACAGACCCTACAGTCCTGACCCTACAGTTCTGACCCTACAGTCCTGACCCTACAGTCCTGACCCTACAGACCTGACCCTACAGACCCTACAGTCCTGACTCTACAGACCCTACAGTCCTGACCCTACAGTCCTGACCCTACAGACCTGACCCTACAGACCCTACAGTCCTGACTCTACAGACCCTACAGTCCTGACCCTACAGACCCTACAGTCCTGACCCTACAGTCCCTACAGTCCTGACTCTACAGACCCTACAGTCCTGACCCTACAGTCCTGACCCTACAGTCCTGACCCTACAGACCCTACAGTCCTGACAGTACAGACCCTACAGTCCTGACTCTACAGACCCTACAGTCCTGACCCTACAAACCCTACAGTCCTGATTCTACAATCGCCATATTAAGCAGCTTGAGCCATTCCATATCGGATGCCTACAGCACATCCTGGGAATCACCCATCACGACCTTGTGCCCTTGGAGACAGCTGTGCATAACCCCACCAACACAGACTACACAAGCACCACCTATATAAAAGTTTGTGGATCTCGGATTGGACTCAACGTTTACTCAGAAGTGGAAGTCATCATCGGATACGATGGACTACCATGAGCAAGTAAGTAACTGTGCGTGTGTGCGTGTGTGCGTGTGTGCGTGTGTGCGTGTGTGTGTGTGTGTGTGTGTGTGTGTGTGTGTGTGTGTGTGTGTGTGTGTGTGTGTGTGTGTGTGTGTGTGTGTGTGTGTGTGTGTGTGTGTGTGTGTGTGTGTGTTTTTGTGCAGCCCGGAGAAATTCAACATCCGTCCAGGTAACATGGATGTTGGGAGATGATTTAAAAACCGTCCACTGGGGGAAACGGTGAGGGATTTTACCATTACGTAGCCTTGCAGTTTGCAAGGGCATTGTGGACAGGGATGGCAGATGGGCGTAAGCCACAAGCTCCGGCTCCGAGAATCGCAGTGCTAAGCACTTGGTGTCAGAGGTAGGCCATAAGTCTGGAACCAACAGGATCCTGAACAGCTTCTTCCCCCAAGCTATAAGACTGCTATATAGCTAGTTAAATAGTTACCCAATAGCTACCCAGAGTATCTACATTGACACTTTTGGCTCATCACATATGCTGCTGCTACTGTTTATTATCTATTATGTTAGCTAGTCACATAATTCCTACCTATATATACAGATCAACCTTAATTACCCCTGCACATAGACTCAGTACTGGTACCCCATGTATATAGCCAAGTTATCATTGACTCTGTACAGGTACCCTGTGTATATAGCCAAGTTATCATTGACTCTGTACCGGTACCCCATGTATATAGCCAAGTTATCATTGACTCTGTACAGGTACCCTGTGTATATAGCCAGGTTATCATTGTCTCTGTACCGGTACCCCATGTATATAGCCAAGTTATCATTGACTCTGTACAGGTACCCTGTGTATATAGCCAAGTTATCATTGACTCTGTACCGGTACCCCGTGTATATAGCCAAGTTATCATTGACTCTGTACCGGTACCTTGTGTATATAGCCAAGTTATAATTGACTCTGTACCGGTACCCCATGTATATAGCCAAGTTATCATTGACTCTGCACCGGTACCCCGTGTATATAGCCAAGTTATCATTGCCTCTGTAACGGTACCCCGTGTATATAGCCAAATTATCATTGACTCTGTACCGGTACCCCGTGTATATAGCCAAGTTATCATTGACTCTGTGCTGGTACCCCGTGTATATAGCCAAGTTATCATTGACTCTGTACTGGTACCCTGTGTATATAGCCAAGTTATCATTGACTCTGTGCTGGTACCCTGTGTATATAGCCAAGTTATCATTGACTCTGTACTGGTACCCTGTGTGTATAGCCAAATTATCATTGACTCTGTACTGGTACCCCGTGTATATAGCCAAGTTATCATTGACTCTGCACCGGTACCCCGTGTATATAGCCAAGTTATCATTGCCTCTGTACCGGTACCCCGTGTATATAGCCAAGTTATCATTGACTCTGTACCGATACCCCGTGTATATAGCCAAGTTATCATTGACTCTGTGCTGGTACCCCGTGTATATAGCCAAGTTATCATTGACTCTGTACTGGTACCCCGTGTATATAGCCAAGTTATCATTGACTCTGTACTGGTACCCTCTGTATATAGCCAAGTTATCATTGACTCTGTACTGGTACCCTGTGTATATAGCCAAGTTATCATAGACTCTGTACTGGTACCCTGTGTATATAGCCAAGTTATCATTGACTCTGTACTGGTTCCCCGTGTATATAGCCAAGTTATCATTGACTCTGTACTTGTACCCTGTGTATATAGCCAAGTTATAATTGACTCTGTACTGGTACCCTGTGTATATAGCCAAGTTATCATTGACTCTGTACTGGTACCTTGTGTATATAGCCAAGTTATCATTGACTCTATACTGGTACCCCGTGTATATAGCCAAGTTATCATTGACTCTGTACCGGTACCTCGTGTATATAGCCAAGTTATCATTGACTCTGTACCGGTACCCCATGTATATAGCCAAGTTATCATTGACTCTGTACCGGTACCCCGTGTATATAGCCAAGTTATCATTGACTCTGTACCGGTACCCCGTGTATATAGCCAAGTTATCATTGACTCTGTGCTGGTACCCCGTGTATATAGCCAAGTTATCATTGACTCTGTGCTGGTACCCCGTGTATATAGCCAAGTTATCATTGACTCTGTACCGGTACCCCGTGTATATAGCCAAGTTATCATTGACTCTGTGCTGGTACCCCGTGTATATAGCCAAGTTATCATTGACTCTGTGCTGGTACCCCGTGTATATAGCCAAGTTATCATTGACTCTGTACTGGTACCCTGTGTATATAGCCAAGTTATCATTGACTCTGTACTGGTACCCTGTGTATATAGCCAAGTTATCATTGACTCTGTACTGGTACCCTGTGTATATAGCCAAGTTATCATTGACTCTGTACTGGTACCCCGTGTATATAGCCAAGTTATCATTGACTCTGCACCGGTACCCCGTGTATATAGCCAAGTTATCATTGCCTCTGTACCGGTACCCCGTGTATATAGCCAAGTTATCATTGACTCTGTACCGATACCCCGTGTATATAGCCAAGTTATCATTGACTCTGTGCTGGTACCCCGTGTATATAGCCAAGTTATCATTGACTCTGTACTGGTACCCCGTGTATATAGCCAAGTTATCATTGACTCTGTACTGGTACCCTCTGTATATAGCCAAGTTATCATTGACTCTGTACTGGTACCCTGTGTATATAGCCAAGTTATCATAGACTCTGTACTGGTACCCTGTGTATATAGCCAAGTTATCATTGACTCTGTACTGGTTCCCCGTGTATATAGCCAAGTTATCATTGACTCTGTACTTGTACCCTGTGTATATAGCCAAGTTATAATTGACTCTGTACTGGTACCCTGTGTATATAGCCAAGTTATCATTGACTCTGTACTGGTACCTTGTGTATATAGCCAAGTTATCATTGACTCTATACTGGTACCCCGTGTATATAGCCAAGTTATCATTGACTCTGTACCGGTACCTCGTGTATATAGCCAAGTTATCATTGACTCTGTACCGGTACCCCATGTATATAGCCAAGTTATCATTGACTCTGTACCGGTACCCCGTGTATATAGCCAAGTTATCATTGACTCTGTACCGGTACCCCGTGTATATAGCCAAGTTATCATTGACTCTGTGCTGGTACCCCGTGTATATAGCCAAGTTATCATTGACTCTGTGCTGGTACCCCGTGTATATAGCCAAGTTATCATTGACTCTGTACCGGTACCCCGTGTATATAGCCAAGTTATCATTGACTCTGTGCTGGTACCCCGTGTATATAGCCAAGTTATCATTGACTCTGTGCTGGTACCCCGTGTATATAGCCAAGTTATCATTGACTCTGTACTGGTACCCTGTGTATATAGCCAAGTTATCATTGACTCTGTACTGGTACCCTGTGTATATAGCCAAGTTATCATTGACTCTGTACTGGTACCCTGTGTGTATAGCCAAGTTATCATTGACTCTGTACTGGTACCCCGTGTATATAGCCAAGTTATCATTTACTCTGTACTGGTACCCCGTGTATATAGCCAAGTTATCATTGACTCTGTACCGGTACCCCGTGTTTATAGCCAAGTTATAATTGACTCTGTATCGGTACCCAGTGTATATAGCCAAGTTATCATTGACTCTGTACTGGTACCCTGTGTGTATAGCCAAGTTATCATTGACTCTGTACTGGTACCCTGTGTATATAGCCAAGTTATCATTGACTCAGTACTGGTACCCTGTGTGTATAGCCAAGTTATCATTGACTCTGTACTGGTACCCTCTGTATATAGCCAAGTTATCATTGACTCTGTACTGGTACCCTGTGTATATAGCCAAGTTATCATAGACTCTGTACTGGTACCCTGTGTATAGCCAAGTTATCATTGACTCTGTACTGGTACCCTGTGTATATAGCCAAGTTATCATTGACTCTGTACTGGTACCCTGTGTGTATAGCCAAGTTATCATTGACTCTGTACTGGTACCCTGTGTGTATAGCCAAGTTATCATCGACTCTGTACTTGTATCCCGTGTATTTAGCCAAGTTATCATTGACTCTGTACTGGTTCCCCGTGTATATAGCCAAGTTATCATTGACTCTGTACTTGTACCCCGTGTATATAGCCAAGTTATAATTGACTCTGTACTGGTACCCTGTGTATATAGCCAAGTTATCATTGACTCTGCACTGGTACCTTGTGTATATAGCCAAGTTATCATTGACTCTATACTGGTACCCCGTGTATATAGCCAAGTTATCATTGACTCTGTACCGGTACCTTGTGTATATAGCCAAGTTATAATTGACTCTGCACAGGTACCCCATGTTTATAGCCAAGTTATCATTGACTCTGCACCGGTACCCCGTGTATATAGCCAAGTTATCATTGCCTCTGTACCGGTACCCCGTGTATATAGCCAAGTTATAATTGACTCTGTACTGGTACCCTGTGTATATAGCCAAGTTATCATTGACTCTGTTCTGGTACCCCGTGTATATAGCCAAGTTATCATTGACTCTGTACTGGTACCCTGTGTATATAGCCAAGTTATCATTGACTCTGTGCTGGTACCCTGTGTATATAGCCAAGTTATCATTGACTCTGTACTGGTACCCTGTGTGTATAGCCAAGTTATCATTGACTCTGTACTGGTACCCCGTGTATATAGCCAAGTTATCATTGACTCTGTACTGGTACCCCGTGTATATAGCCAAGTTATCATTGACTCTGTACTGGTACCCTGTGTATATAGCCAAGTTATCATTGACTCTGTACTGGTACCCCGTGTATATAGCCAAGTTATCATTGACTCTGTACTGGTACCCTGTGTATATAGCCAAGTTATCATTGACTCTGTGCTGGTACCCTGTGTATATAGCCAAGTTATCATTGACTCTGTACTGGTACCCCGTGTATATAGCCAAGTTATCATTGACTCTGTACTGGTACCCCGTGTATATAGCCAAGTTATCATTGACTCTGTACCGGTACCCCGTGTATATAGCCAAGTTATAATTGACTCTGTACCGGTACCCCGTGTATATAGCCAAGTTATTAGTGACTCTGTACTGGTACCCAGTGTAAATAGCCAAGTTATCATTGACTCTGTACCGGTACCCTGTGTATATAGCCAAGTTATCATTGACTCTGTACTGGTACCCAGTGTGTATAGCCAAGTTATCATTGACTCTGTACTGGTACCCTGTGTGTATAGCCAAGTTATCATTGACTCTGTACTGGTACCCTGTGTGTATAGCCAAGTTATAATTGACTCTGTACTGGTACCCTGTGTGTATAGCCAAGTTATCATTGACTCTGTACTGGTACCCTGTGTGTATAGCCAAGTTATCATAGACTCTGTACTGGTACCCTGTGTGTATAGCCAAGTTATCCTTGACTCTGTACTGGTACCCTGTGTGTATAGCCAAGTTATCATAGACTCTGTACTGGTACCCTGTGTATATAGCCAAGTTATCATTGACTCTGTACTGGTACCCTGTGTGTATAGCCAAGTTATCATTGACTCTGTACTGGTACCCTGTGTGTATAGCCAAGTTATCATTGACTCTGTACTGGTACCCTGTGTATATAGCCAAGTTATCATTGACTCTGTACTGGTACCCTGTGTATATAGCCAAGTTATCATAGACTCTGTACTGGTACCCTGTGTGTATAGCCAAGTTATCATTGACTCTGTACTGGTACCCTGTGTATATAGCCAAGTTATCATTGACTCTGTACTGGTACCCTGTGTGTATAGCCAAGTTATCATTGACTCTGTACTGGTACCCTGTGTGTATAGCCAAGTTATTGTTACTCATTGTGTATTTATTGCTTGTTATTATTGTTCTATTATTTCTATTTTTCTCTCTGCATTTTTGGGAAGGGCCTGTACGTAAGCATTTCACTGTTAGTATACACCTGTTGTTTACAAAGCATGTGACAAATAAAATGAGATTTTTTTGTAAATATACATACCCTATCCCAAAACATAACCCTTACCTTAACCATTCGGAATTAATGGCTCAAATTAACCATTCAGTTTTTTTCTGTTGTAACCCTATCCCAAACCATTTGGAATTACAGGTTTCCCAATTGCTAACACACATTTGCCAAAACTCTCAGGTACTCAAAACTCTAAACACAAAACAGATAGCCAATTTCCCCAAACATCTTGCAAAACAAACAGAGCAATAAAAATCATGTACTCCCTGCTTAGAATGAAAGCCACTGCTCCAAAACTGCCATAAAAATGCCAGACTACGGTTTGCAACTGCATATGGGGACAAAGATTGTACTTTTTGGAGAAATGTTCTCTGGTCTGATGAAACAAAAATAGAACTGTTTGGCGGCCATAATGACCATGATTATGTTTGGAGGAAAAAGGGGGATGTTTGCAAGCCGAAGAACACCATCCCAGCCGTGAAGCACGGGGGTGGCAGCATCATGTTGTGGGGGTGCTTTGCTGCAGGAAGGACTGGTGCACTTAACAAAATAGAAGGCATCATGAGGCAGGAAAATTATGTGGATATATTGAAGCAACATCTCATGACATCAGTCAGGAAGTTAAAGCTTGGTCGCAAATGGGTCTTCCAAATGGACAATGACCCCAAGCATACTTCCAAAGTTGTGGCAAAATGGCTTAAGGACAACAAAGTCATGGTATTGGAGTGGCCATCACAAAGCCCTGACATCAATCCTATAGAAAATTTGTGGGCAGAACTGAAAAAGCGTGTGCGAGCAAGGAGGCCTACAATCCTGACTCAGTTACACCAGCTCTGTCAGGAGGAATGGACCAAAATTCACCCAACTTATTGTGGGAAGCTTGTAGAAGGCTACCCGAATCGTTTGACCCAAGTTAAACAATTTAAAGGCAATGCTACCATATACTAATTGAGTGTATGTAAATGTCTGACACACTGGGAATGTGATGAAAGAAACAAAAGCTGAAATAAGTCATTCTCTCTACTATTATTATGACATTTCACATTCTTAAAATAAAGTGGTGATCCTAACTGACCTACGACATTGAATTTTTACTAGGATTAAATGTCAGGAATTGTGAAAAACTGAGTTGAAATGTATTTGGCTAAGGCGTATGTAAACCTCCGACTTGAATTGTATTTTGCATTTGCAAAGGAAGAAAAATAGGCCTATTTGTACTAGATGTTAGATCAATTGTACGGAATAGATAAAGAAACTGTCAAAATACAGTAAAAATCTAAATTATAAGTCAAGAAACAAATACTCAATTGTGAAAACAAAGTCAGTCATGTCTGTTGTTTTTGTTCAGCCACAGTTTTTCATCAACATCACAAACAATATTCTCCTTGGCCAGACAGCGGGGGAATATCTTCTGGCATGACGCATCCACCCCTGACAGGACTCTGCTGGAATGTCACCACAGGCCTTTGCCTGGAGAAAGGCCATACGTTCAGGGGGTTTGCGTTCATACACCTTCCACCACCATGCTGAAAACAACTCCTCCATGGGGCTGAGAAATGGGGAATATGGTGGGAGATAGAGAATTGTAAACCTGGGATGGTCATGGAACCAGTTGCAGACCTGAGCGGCCCGATGGAAACTCACGTTGTCCCAAATTAGAACATACATTTGCTCTGGCTGAAACAGATTGTCATATAAGGTGTTTAAGGAGGACATTAAGGAGATGAGCAGTGTTTATGGTGTGGAATGGCGGTGGAGGACCCCATTGTGGCTCATAGCTGCACATATGGTGATATTTCCCCCTGTGCTGGCCAGGTACATCAATGATGGTGCATTGACCAATGATGTTCCTTGCTCTGCTCCTTGTCTTTGCTAAATTGAATCCAGCCTCATCTATGAATATGAGTTCCAGGGGGATGGGACTTGCATCCAACTTCATGATTCTCTGAAATGAGAGTAAATACTGTAATTGTTGTATTGTCAAGTTCACTGGCAACGTCAATGAGTCTCTAATGTTTCTAGAGTGTAACACCAGTACATTACTTACTATAAGGGCACAGTGAGAGACCCAAATGCAGACACAGGAGGCAGATGGTTGAGCTCCGATATTTATTATACCAAAAGGGGTAGGCAAAAGGCAGGTCAGGACAGGCGAGAATTCTTAAACCAGGTCCGAGTCCAAACAGTACCAGGGGATAGGGAGGCTCGAGGTCGGGACAGGCAGGGGTTCAGTGAACAGGTCCGAGTCCAAACAGTACCAGGCGATAGGCAGGCTCGAGGTCAGGACAGGCAGGGGTTCAGTGAACAGGTCCGAGTCCAAACAGTACCAGGGGATTGGCAGGCTCGAGGTCAGAACAGGCAGAGTGGTCAGGCAGGCGGATTCGGCAGGCAAGGGTCAAAACCAGGAGGGCAAGGAAAAAACAGAGACTTGGAAAAACAGGAGCTAGGAGATACGCTGTTTGACTTGACAAAACAAGACGAACTGGCACGGAGAGACAGGAAACACACGGATAAATACATTGGGGACAAATGTGGACAACAGGAGACAGGATGTCTCTAGTGGGAACCCAGCACCTCTCCTCCGGGCCATAACCCTCCCAGTCAACCAGGTACTGGAAACCCCTGCCCCGTGGTCGAACACCCAGGAGGCGTTTCACCGTGTATGCCAGATGGCCATCGATGACCCGGGGGGGAGGGATGGGCCTGGAGACAGAAGACAAAGGGCTGTGAGACACGGGCTTAATCCTAGACACATTGAAAGTTGGGTGGATACGAAGGGAATGGGGTAACACAAGACGGACAGCAGTGGAACTATGGACCCTATGGATGGGACAGGACCAATGAGATGGGGGGACAGTTTTCGGGACTCCACCCGAAGGGGCAGGTCCCGAGTGGAAAGCCATACCCTCTGGAGTCCGGCGGCCGTCCGCTTGTCAACGATACCTGGAGTTGGTCTTGAGAAGTGCCGCCCAAGATCTTCTCCAGGTACGGCGACAGCGGCGGACAAACATCTGCGCCGAGGGTACGTTGACCTCCTGCTCTTGTTCTGGGAAGAGTGGAGGTTGATACCCCATGGAGCACTCAAAAGGGGAGAGTCCCATGGCTGAACAGGGACGGGTGTTCCGGGCATACTCCACCCAGACCAGTTGTCGGCTCCAGATAGTGGGGTTGGTTGAGACCAGGCATCTTAGGGCGGTCTCCAGGTCCTGGTTGGCTCGCTCTGACTGGCCGTTGGATTGGGGATGGAATCCGGAGGACAGGCTGGCCGACGACCCAATAATGGTGCAGAACGCCTTCCAGGACTGAGACAAAAACTGAGGACCCCGGTCGGAGACCATGTCCACCGGGAGTCCATGGATCCGGAAGACCACCATATGCACCATAAGCTTGGCCATCTCGTTGGCAGAGGGTAGTTTGGGGAGAGGGATGAAATTGGCGGCCTTGGAGAACCGGTCCACTACCATCAGAATGACAGTGTTACCATCAGATGGAGGGTGCCCAGTGGCAAAGTCCAGAGACTTATGGGACCAGGGACAGGTAGTGGCTGAAGGAGGCCAGAAGTAGCTTGCCGTGGAGTCTTGTTCTGAGCACACACTGTGCAAGAAGGCAGAGATGTCCGGAACCATTGTGGGCCACCAGAAACGTTGTCGGAGGAAGGCTAGGGTACGACGGAAACCGGCATGACAGGTCAACCTGGAGGAATGAGCCCACTTCAGGACCCGGGACCGGACTGACCTAGGGACAAACAACCGGTTAGCCAGGCCACCTTCAGGTTCAGTCTGGGAACGTTGTGCCCAAAACCTCAGGAACATGGGGGGAAAATCGATGAGGAGGAACTGTATGGTCTCACTGTGGTTTCCTGATACCCGTATCTGAACGGACACAGTGCTATGGGTGACTCTTCCAATAGAGCGGCCGTCCAGTGCCCTTGCATCCAAGGGGACAGAGAGAAGTTGAGTGGGAATACCTAATTCAGAAACCATGGTAACATCCATGAAACTTTCATCAGCCCCAGAGTCAATGAGCACCCGGAGAGACTTAGCCTGGTCTCCCCACAGCAGAATCACAAAAAAGGGTGGGTGGGTGATGGAAGTTAGGGGACGCCCAGTCTGGCTCACCAGAGTACTTGTACCCACTAAAGAAAAGGGTTTCTTAACTGGGCAAGTGGCTATATAATGTCCCGCCCCTCCACAGTACAGACAACTGTTAGAATTCAGCCTTCCCCAACCGATAACCTAGCTCTTCGCAGTTGCATGGGCTCAGGAGTATCTAACTCACCCGTCGCCGATGATTCTCTGGGAACCTCGGGTGTTTTTGGCTCTTCTCGGAAATACCAACATCGGGGATTTCCGGATTCCTTCAGACGGGTGCCAGCAGACGAACGAGTGTTCCCGAGACCCAACCTCCTCTCACATCGGCGTTCTCGTAGGCGCCCATTAATCCTAATCGCCAGGGTGATGAGGGAATCGAGGTCCTGTGGTATTTCCCGAGCTGCGAGCTAGTCCTTTATTCCCTCCGACAGTCCGTGGAGAAAGGTGTCAAACAGAGCCTCTGTATTCCAGGAACTCTCAGAGGCCAATGTGTGAAAAGCTACTGCGTAGTCTGCCAAATTACGGGAGTTCTGATGAACCTGCAGTAGTTTGAGCCGCGTCCCTCCCGGGCACCGGAGAATCGAAAACCTTCCTCACTTCCGCCATGAATTCCTCCAGGCTATGGCACACAGCAGATTGCTGCTCCCACACAGCCATTGCCCAGGAGAGCGCCCTTCCGGACATTAACGTGATTAAATACGCTCTCTTCGATCGGTCCGATGGGAACAAAGAGAGCTGGAGTTCGAAAATGAGAAAGCACTGGGAAAGGAACGTCTGGCAGGTACCAGGATTACCTGTTTAACGCTCCGGAGGTGGTAAGCGGGGTTCGAGGAACCAGGGTAGGTTGAACAAATCCACTAGTAGTAGAAAGGTTACTGGATGGTTGGGAGGTTTCAGAGGTGGCGGGCTGCCTATGAGCTGACTTGCTCCATTATAGCCTTGAACCCTTGTTCGTGGCGTTCCGTTAGGGAACGAAGCCCTTCCAAAAGTTCCAGCAGTAGCTCCTCATGCCTCCCAGTGGTGGCTCCCTGTAGGGAGACTGCGTGACGGAGCTGGTCCAAGTCTGCTGGGTCTGTCATGGCCAGGTCGTACTATAAGGGCACAAGGCGAGACCCAAATGCAGACACAGGAGGCAGATGGTTGAGCTCCGATATTTATTATAACAAAAAGGAGTAGGCAAAAGGCAGGTCGCTGGTTGACTTGGCAAAACAAGACAAACTGGCACAGAGAGACAGGAAACACAGGGATAAATAAACCGGGGACTAATGGGGAAAACAGGAGACACCTGGAGGTGGGAGAAGACAATCACAAAGACAGGTGAAACAGATCAGGGCGTGACACTTACTTGCACATATTTGTACCGTTTATCTTTCACTCTTTGGGAATTCCTTTAAAATTGGCCTCTGTACATTTGCTTCATCCGGAGATGGTTTTTCTTAAGGATGGTTGATGAATGCACTCTGATGTTAAAGAATATGGCAGGATTTTCAATAATCTGTTGTTGGATTTCACGCAGTCTTATGGCATTTTTTTCAACTCCCATTTGCACAATGGCAGCTTCCTGTTCGTTTGTAAATAGACATGTTATACCATCACGTGGTGGTTGTCTTTCAATTCTATAAAAACAAAATAGCATACAGTACAGTAACACTACAGTAATACAGTGTACAACATAAACATGTTACAAAGTAGTATAGATCCCAATTTAATACATACAGTAATACCCCCACCTCTACCCCCACCCCCACCCCCACCCCCACCCCTACCTCCACCTCCACCTCCACCTCCACCTCCACCTCCACCTCCACCTCCACCTCCACCTCTACCTCTACCTCTACCTCTACCTCTACCTCTACCTCTACCTCTACCTCTACCTCTACCTCTACCTCTACCTCTACCTCTACCTCTACCTCTACCTCCACCTCTACCTCCACCTCTACCTCTACCTCTACCTCCACCTCTACCTCTACCTCTACCTCTACCTCTACCTCTACCTCTACCTCTACCTCCACCTCCACCTCCACCTCTACCTCTACCTCTACCTCTACCTCTACCTCTACCTCTACCTCTACGTCTACCTCTACCCCCACCTCTACCCCCACCTCTACCCCCACTCTCTACTCTCTACTCTCTACTCTCTACCTCTACCTCTACCCCCACCCCCACCCCCACCCCCACCCCTACCCCTACCCCTACCTCTACCCCCACCCCCACCTCCACTCTCTACTCTCTACTCTCTACCTCTACCCCCACCTCCACCTCCACCTCCACCTCCACCTCCACCTCCACCTCTACCTCCACCTCTACCTCTACCTCTACCTCTACCTCTACCTCTACCTCTAACCCCACATCTACTCTCTACCTCTACCTCCACCTCTACCTCTACCCCCAGTCACAACAAATGAAATATAACGTTAAAGATAAAGTTCCCTCCTTGCTTTTTATTTTCTTTTCATCATCATTTTTTATTTATTTGATCACATTTTACAAACATAATAGATTAATTCATATGAATACAAATCTGTTTTCACATCAATACATGGGTTCATTATTGGGCTACTTAAAACCTGTTGGGGATGGGGGCGCTGTTTAGACTATTTATGCTAATGTGGCTAATTTTTTAAACGGCTTCCCACAAAATCCTTGATCGTACAATATGCATATTATTATTATTATTGGATAGAAAACAGTCTATAGTTTCTATAGGAGTTGAAATTTTGTCTCTAAGTGGAACAGAGCCCATTCTACAGCAATTTCCCTGACATGGAGTCAGATTTGAGAAATGTTGGCCACTTTTCTGAAGTCATTTAAAAGGGCACTGTCGTTGCTATGACTATACGGACACTTCTTACGTCTTCCCCTGGATGCCTTTACGTGATGACGATTCCAACGGGCTCGATTGCTCGTTCACAGGCCCTACAAATGAAAAAAACCTTTAGCTAGCAAGTCTTTTCTTGCTGCGTAACGCGCGTGGAAGACACCGACCCTCTCCTGTTCCAAGCGTTAGTTTAGCCTGTTATATTTCTCCGGTCATCTTTTCACTCGTTATAGGAGTTAAAAACATCATAAGGTAGTTAATTTAAAGCGTTTTATAGCAATTTATATCCGTTTAGTGCGATTTTGGGACATTTATTTTTGCAACGATGTGAAAAGTTGGGCATGCTTTTCAGTTCATCCCGAACTCAGTTGACATTTCCACATGGCAAGAGGACAGCTTTCCACCAAAAGACGATTTCTCCCAAGAAAGGATCCTTTGCCCAAGATACTGATGGAAGAACAGCTCAAGGTAGGACATTTTTATTATGATAAATCGTGTTTCTGTCGAAACATTTTAGTGGCTTAGGACGCCATGTTTTTTGACGTAGCTTCGCTTGGCGCAAACTGTATTGAAAAGTAAGGATAAATTAAAAAATGTAATAACGCAATTGTATTAAGAATTAAATTGTCTATCAATCCCTGTCCACCCTATATTTTTTAGTCACGTTTATGAGTATTTATGTATAAGAGTAGATCACTGTCTAAGTGGCGCAAGGACGTTTTCTTTACCAGCTTGTCTACATTTCACATTGTCTAACCATGATTTTGGTGGCTAAATATAAACATTTTCGATCAAACTGTATATGCATGTTGTAATGTGATGTTACAGGAGTGTCATCGGAAGAATTCTGAGAAGGTTAGTGAAAAAATTAATATCTTTTGG
Source organism: Salvelinus fontinalis (assembly GCF_029448725.1). Taxonomy (NCBI): domain Eukaryota; kingdom Metazoa; phylum Chordata; class Actinopteri; order Salmoniformes; family Salmonidae; genus Salvelinus; species Salvelinus fontinalis. Next base: position 17,025,736 of record NC_074694.1, read on the forward strand.
CGATGTTGACTTTTATCGCTCACTTTGGCTAGAATCAATGCTGGGCTGCTAATTGCTATGTGCTAAGCTAATATAACGATTTATTGTGTTTTCGCTGTAAGACACTTAGAAAATCTGAAATATTGTCTGTATTCACAGGATCTGTGTCTTTCGATTCGTGTATGCTGTGTATTTTTACGAAATGTTTGATGATTAGTAGTTAGGTAAACACGTTGCTCATTGTAATTATTCTAGTCCATTTGTGATGGTGGGTGCAATTGTAAACTATGCCATATACCTGAAATATGCACTTTTTTCTAACAAAACCTATCCCATACCATAAATATGTTATCAGACTGTCATCTAATGAGTTTTTTTGTTGGTTAGGGGCTATAAATATCTTAGTTTAGCCGAATTGGTGATGGCTACTGGTGTTGGTGGACAAATAAAAGATGGTGGATTATGCTAATGTGTTTTTAGGTAATAGATGTACATCTTTACATATTGTGTCTTCCCTGTAAAACATTTTAAAAATCGGAAATGTTGACTGGATTCATAAGATCTGTGTCTTTCATTAGCTGTATTGGACTTTAATGTGTGAAAGTTAAATATTTTAAAAAAATATTTTTTTTGAATTTAGCGGCACTGGTTTTTCAGTTGGGGGGGGGGGGGTGTGCCGCTAGCGCCACGCTGATCCTAGACAGGTTAACATATTTAACATATTCATGAAAGTCATTGTAGGTCAACTTTCTTCTTTTTAATTCCATTTTGATTTGTTTAAAAATAACAGAACACATGCATGATTGATCCTGCAATCATCAGTGGGGGCGGGGGGATGCAACGCTTAGAAACATTAGCTTAGATAAAATACACATCTTAACAATATTTATCCTACATTATGGAGGTAGTGTGGGAGACATCTCATAAAGACATATCTAGATTCAAACTATACAAGGCCTGGTTAGAAATCAGATATGTCTCTTTACACCAGGCCTGGTTAGAAATCAGATATGTCTCTTTACACCAGGCCTGGTTAGAAATCAGATATGTCTCTTTACACCAGGCCTGGTTAGAAATCAGATATGTCTCTTTACACCAGGCCTGGTTAGAAATCAGATATGTCTCTTTACACCAGGCCTGGTTAGAAATCAGATATGTCTCTTTACACCAGGCCTGGTTAGAAATCAGATATGTCTCTTTACACCAGGCCTGGTTAGAAATCAGATATGTCTCTTTACACCAGGCCTGGGCAATTCCAGTCCTCGGGGGCCTGATCGGTGTCACACTGTACCCCCATCCTTAGCAAACACAGCTCATTTAAAATTGCATTCTAAACTGAAGATCATGATTAATTGATTATTGGAGTCAGGTGTGTTAGCTGGGGCTGGGGTAAAAGTGTGACACCAATCAGGCCCCCGAGGACTGGAGTTGCCCAGGCCTGCTTTACACTATACAAGACCTAGTTGGAATCTAGATATGTCTCTTTACACTATACAAGACCTAGTTGGAATCTAGATATGTCTCTTTACACTATACAAGACCTAGTTGGAATCTAGATATGTCTCTTTACACTATACAAGACCTAGTTGGAATCTAGATATGTCTCTTTACACTATACAAGACCTAGTTGGAATCTAGATATGTCTCTTTACACTATACAAGACCTAGTTGGAATCTAGATATGTCTCTTTACACTATACCATACCTAGTTGGAATCTAGATATGTCTCTTTACACTATACAAGACCTAGTTGGAATCTAGATATGTCTCTTTACACTATGCAAGACCTAGTTGGAATCTAGATATGTCTCTTTACACTATGCAAGACCTAGTTGGAATCTAGATATGTCTCTTTACACTATACAAAACCTGGTTTGAATCTAGATATGTCTCTTTACACTATGCAAGACCTAGTTGGAATCTAGATATGTCTCTTTACACTATACAAGGCCTGGTTTGAATCTAGATATGTCTCTTTACACTATACAAGACCTGGTTTGAATCTAGATATGTCTCTTTACACTATACAAGACCTGGTTTGAATCTAGATATGTCTCTTTACACTATACAAGACCTAGTTTGTGTTGTTAAAGTAGTGCAGTGTAAAAAAGCAAAGGGGCACCTTCGGTGAAAACCAAACTACTCTCAAACTTCCTTATTCGTGTCCTCACAGAGAGCGAGAGAGCGAGAGAGGGAGAGAGGAAGAGAGAGAGAGAGAGAGAGAGAGAGGGTGAATTACCACAGTGTGCAATCACAGCAGCAATATTTGTGACCTGTTGCCACAAGGAAAGGGCAACCAGTGAAGAACAAACACCATTGACAATGTAACCCATATTTATTTATTTTCCCTTTTGTAGTTGAACTATTTGCACATCATTACAACACTGTATATAGACATAAAATGACAATTGAAATGTCTTCATTCTTTTGGAACTTATGTGTGTGTAATGTTTACTGTTCATTTTTTTACTGTTTATTTCACTTTTGTTTATTATCTATTTCACTTGCTTTGGCAATATAAACATGTGTTTCCCATGCCAATAAAGCCCTTGAATTGAATTGAGAGATAGAGAGAGAGAGAGAGAGAGAGACTTTTTTTGACTTTTTGTCTTTCTTTATTGAAACATTCTCATTTCATTTCAAACTCGCCACCCCCCCCCCCCAAAAAAAATAAAAAAAACGAAATATAGCCTGTACTGCATACATGTACCATACTCACCTTTCTATCTACCACATGATACAAATCACCATACACAAAAACAATACCCTCTCCTACAACCGTATATCCAAAATATCTTCCCCAGCTGTACAGACCCCCAACACACCATATCTCCTCAAACATCTCCACACATTTTATCATTTTATAGAACTCAAACTCAACCCTAAGGCGCGCAGAGACCATCCCATTAACCTGTTGGGGATGGGGGCGCTGTTTAGACTATTTATGCTAATGTGGCTAATTTTTTAAACGGCTTCCCACAAAATCCTTGATCGTACAATATGCATATTATTATTATTATTGGATAGAAAACAGTCTATAGTTTCTATAGGAGTTGAAATTTTGTCTCTAAGTGGAACAGAGCCCATTCTACAGCAATTTCCCTGACATGGAGTCAGATTTGAGAAACGTTGGCCACTTTTCTGAAGTCATTTAAAAGGGCTCTGTCGTTGCTATGACTATACGGACACTTCTTACGTCTTCCCCTGGATGCCTTTACGTGATGACGATTCCAACGGGCTCGATTGCTCGTTCACAGGCCCTACAAATGAAAAAAACCTTTAGCTAGCAAGTCTTTTCTTGCTGCGTAACGCGCGTGGAAGACACCGACCCTCTCCTGTTCCAAGCGTTAGTTTAGCCTGTTATATTTCTCCGGTCATCTTTTCACTCGTTATAGGAGTTACAAACATCACAAAGTAGTTAATTTAAAGCGTTTTATAGCAATTTATATCCGTTTAGTGCGATTTTGGGACATTTATTTTTGCAACGATGTGAAAAGTTGGAAACGCTTTTCAGTTCATCCCGAACGTAGTTGACATTTCCACATGGCAAGAGGACAGCTTTCCACCAAAAGACGATTGCTCCCAAGAAAGGATCCTTTGCCCAAGATACTGATGGAAGAACAGCTCAAGGTAGGACATTTTTATTATGATAAATCGTGTTTCTGTCGAAACATTTTAGTGGCTTAGGACGCCATGTTTTTTGACGTAGCTTCGCTTGGCGCAAACTGTATTGAAAAGTAAGGATAAATTAAAAAATGTAATAACGCAATTGTATTAAGAATTAAATTGTCTATCAATCCCTGTCCACCCTATATTTTTTAGTCACGTTTATGAGTATTTATGTATAAGAGTAGATCACTGTCTAAGTGGCGCAAGGACGTTTTCTTTACCAGCTTGTCTACATTTCACATTGTCTAACCATGATTTTGGTGGCTAAATATAAACATTTTCGATCAAACTGTATATGCATGTTGTAATGTGATGTTACAGGAGTGTCATCGGAAGAATTCTGAGAAGGTTAGTGAAAAAATTAATATCTTTTGGCGATGTTGACTTTTATCGCTCACTTTGGCTAGAATCAATGCTGGGCTGCTAATTGCTATGTGCTAAGCTAATATAACGATTTATTGTGTTTTCGCTGTAAGACACTTAGAAAATCTGAAATATTGTCTGTATTCACAGGATCTGTGTCTTTCGATTCGTGTATGCTGTGTATTTTTACGAAATGTTTGATGATTAGTAGTTAGGTAAACACGTTGCTCATTGTAATTATTCTAGTCCATTTGTGATGGTGGGTGCAATTGTAAACTATGCCATATACCTGAAATATGCACTTTTTTCTAACAAAACCTATCCCATACCATAAATATGTTATCAGACTGTCATCTAATGAGTTTTTTTGTTGGTTAGGGGCTATAAATATCTTAGTTTAGCCGAATTGGTGATGGCTACTGGTGTTGGTGGACAAATAAAAGATGGTGGAATATGCTAATGTGTTTTTAGGTAATAGATGTACATCTTTACATATTGTGTCTTCCCTGTAAAACATTTTAAAAATCGGAAATGTTGACTGGATTCATAAGATCTGTGTCTTTCATTAGCTGTATTGGACTTTAATGTGTGAAAGTTAAATATTTTAAAAAAATATTTTTTTTGAATTTCGCGGCACTGGTTTTTCAGTGGGGGGGGGGGGGGGGTGCCGCTAGCGCCACGCTGATCCTAGACAGGTTAAACAGTAGTAAAGGGTCTGTTATCCCCCCACCTTTGACCCTGTTTCTCCTTGTTAGCCAAATAGCTAACTTTGCCTGAGCAAACAGAAAATTCAACAACACACATTTTGCTTTCTCCTTACTCGAATACCTGTATCCCATTATAAACATCCCAACAGCAAAAAACACCCCCAATCTCTCACACAGACATTCCAACAGAGACATTAATGGCATTAACCTGGTGCACACAGAAAACACATGAATCACAGTTTCTTTCATTTGACAGAAAGGACACCCCTGCCCAATTCCCGGATCAACCCGTGCCAACCAGCTGTTAGTGGCCAGGGCTCCATGAAGAACCCTCCACTGGAGGTCCCCTGACCTCTTTGGTACTGGGGGTTTGTAGAGCGCCCACCAAACCCACCATACTCTCCACCCCACATACCCCCTGCCACTGATGTGCCTTCACTCCTGTTAGGCTTCTAATGTTCCTAACCTTAACGCAGAGGTTGTAGAGGGCTTTACCTCCCACCCCCTCAAACTCCCCCAGGCTCGGAGTGTTAAAATCTAACAAGTCCTCCAGACCCCCTTGCCAGTCCCCAGTCTCTGCCGTCACCTGCAGTGGCGGAAACGTTGGTGGCCCCTCTCCCTTTGGCCTCTCAAACACCCCCCTTACCTGTTCAGACAGTGTCTCCTGGACCTCCTCCAGGAATCTCTCCAGCAGCCTAAGAGACGTTATTCCTGTTTGTTGAGCCAAGACCTCCGGGGTTTTCCACCCCTCCTCTCCCAGCATTCTCAGGTCACCTAGCCTTTGTACACCCCCTGCCATCAGTTGCCTCTGCAGGGTGGCAGACTGAATCGATCTCAAAGGGATGGCTGGGTTGTGGAAAATAGGCTCCTCCCACACCCACTGCCCAGGCTCCACACCCCCTTCTCTTGTGGGCCTTAATAGCTGCCAGGTCCTCAGCACCGCAGAGTAAAACTCTGAGAGACCTTCTGTACTCAGCCTCTCCAGCTTCATGAAGAACAGCTGCCGGTCCAACCCTAATCCGCCAGCTCTCCTCAGCAGTGCGCATGCTGGTTCCCTCCAGCCAACATCAGTATGGTACAGCAGTCTCTGCGCCGCCTTTAGCCGGAAAGCAGCCATCCTGCTCTCCAGTTCCACCAGGCCCTGTCCCCCTTCGTGGACGGTCATGTACAACACTGCTGCCTTCAGCCAGTGATGGCCCGACCAAAAGAAGTCAAGCAGACCTGCGGGGGGGGTTGAGGACAGCCAGTTTATGCCACAAGGAAGATGCCACCAGGTTGTTAATTATCAGCACCCTCCCTCTATATGACACTTGGGATAGGAGCCACCTCCACCTGGCCAGTCTTGACACCACTGCCTGTGACAGCCCCTTCCAGTTCTTCCTGACCCACCTCTCCGAGCCCAGGTACATCCCCAACACTTTAAGCCCTTCACAACCCCACTGCAAACCCCCTGGAAGCAGAGGAGGAGCCCTATCCCCCCATGCCCCACATAACAGAGCTTTGCTCTTTCCCCAGTTTACCTTAGCTGATGAAGCTCCCTCGTACACCTTCAGACTGGTCTCTAGTTCCTGCATATCTTGCCCATCCCTGACCATCACAGAAATATCATCTGCATATGCTGAGACTGCTATTCCTGTCACCACACCCATGCCTGTCCAGCACACTCCCTGCAATCTCCTGCGTAGCAGTCCTAAAAAAGGCTCAATGGCTAGTGTGTATAGCTGCCCAGATAGAGGGCATCCTTGTCTAATGCCCCGTCTCACCCAGACTGGCCTACTGAGCCCCCCTCCCACCTTAACCATACATGACACCCCAGCATACAACAGCTTCCCACAGGTCACAAAACTCTTCCCAAACCCAAACACAGACATCACATTAAACAGATACTCATGATCCACTCTATCAAAGGCCTTCTCTTGATCTAAAGAGACCATTCCAAAATTCACATTAGAACCTCTCGACAAGTCCAACATGTCCCTAATCAAGAACAAGTTGTCCGTGATTGAGCGTCCCGGTACACAATATGTCTGGTCCTTGTGTATTATAGAGTCCAGATGGGACTTCAGTCTGTTAGAGAGGACCTTGGCAAAAATCTTGTAGTCCGCACAGAGTAATGCCACAGGCCTCCAGTTCTTAAGTTCACACAAGTCCCCTTTTTTGGGCAGGAGAGTCAGAGCCGCCCGACGGCAGCTCATCGGCAACTCTCCTACCCCGATGCACTCACGCAAGACGCAAAAGAAGTCCTGTCCAATTATTCCCCAGAATTTTTGGTAAAACTCCACTGGGAGTCCATCGACCCCCGGTGCACGACCGGGGGACATCTGGGTTACGGCCTCTGCCAGTTCATGTGACAACAGAGGAATGTCCATTTCATCCCTCTGTGCCCGAGAGAGCTTAGGGAGTCCTGCGAACAAGACCTGAGCACACATAGGATCACACATTTCTGCCCTATACAATTCAGTATAAAACTCCACAGTCCGCTCCCGCATCTCCCCCACCACAGAGGTCACCCGCCCATCAGAGAGCCGTAAACAATGCATACCCTTGGCTTCACTGCTTTGTCTTTCCAAACCAAAGAAGGAGGAGCTGGGAGCATCCATCTCCTTGAGCATGGAGAAGCTAGCTCTTACAAGTGCTCCCTTTGCTTTAACCTGGAAAAAACTGCCCAGGTCCCTAAGTAATTCGGCTAAATTAGCCTGGAGGCCTACATTGCCTTGCCCCACCATCTCTACCTCCATCTCACTAATACACCGCTCTAGTTCCCCCAATACTCTCCTAGCCTCTGAGGATGAGAGAGCTGTGTACTGTTGACAGAAAAGCCGAATTTACACTTTCCCCACATCCCACCATTGACCCAGAGACTCATACTCCTCTCTTCGCTGCCCCCACCTTTCCCAAAAAGTCTGGAAACCTGAGCAAAAAGTGGCATCTTGTAAAAGCTTTACATTGAACTTCCAGTAAGATGCCTGCCGGGGCCCTGGTGAAATAGACAGCCGAGCCATGGTTATGTGATGATCCGAAAACCCCACCGGGAGAATGGTAGCGCCCAGCAGCCTATTGCTCTGATTCCTGGACATGTAAAACCTATCAAGTCGGGCTGCACTCACCCTAGCCCCAAAAACCTTCACCCATGTATACTGTCTTGTGTTGGGATGTTTAGTTCTCCAAACATCCACTAGGTCAAACTGATTAATGATGTCCCTTAACCTGTCTAGGATGAGGGTGCCGCTAGCGGCACCCCCCCCCCACCCCCACTGAAAAACCAGTGCCGCGAAATTCAAAAAAAATTTTTTTTTTAAATATTTAACTTTCACACATTAAAGTCCAATACAGCTAATGAAAGACACAGATCTTGTGAATCCAGCCAACATGTCCGATTTTTAAAATGTTTTACAGGGAAGACACAATATGTAATATCTATCTAATATCTACACAATATCTATTACCTAAAAACACATTAGCATAATCCACCATCTTTTATTTGTCCACCAACACCAGTAGCTATCACCAATTCGGCTAAACTAAGATATTTATAGCCCCTAACCAAGAAAAAAACTCATCAGATGACAGTCTGATAACATATTTATGGTATGGGATAGGTTTTGTTAGAAAAAAGTGCATATTTCAGGTAGATGGCATAGGTTACAATTGCACCCACCGTCACAAATGGACTAGAAAAACTACATAGAGCAACGTGTTTACCTACTTACTAATCATCAAACATTTCGTAAAAATACACAGCATACACTAATCGAAAGACACAGATCCTGTGAATACAGACAATATTTCAGATTTTCTAAGTGTCTTACAGCGAAAACACAATAAATCGTTATATTAGCATAGCACATAGCACATAGCAGCCCAGCATTGATTCTAGCCAAAGTGAGCGATAAAAGTCAACATCGCCAAAATATATTAATTTTTTCACTAACCTTCTCAGAATTCTTCAGATGACACTCCTGTAACATCATATTACACAATCCATATAGAGTTTGATCGAAAATGTTTATACTTAGCCACCAAAATCATGGTTAGACAATGTGAAATGTAGCCCAGCTGGTGAGAAAATGTCCGTGCGCCATATTAGACAGTGATCTACTCTTATACATAAATACTCATAAACGTGACTAAAAAATATAGGGTGGACAGGGATTGATAGACAATTTAATTCTTAATACAATCGCGGAATTACATTTTTTAAATGATCCTTACTTTTCAATACAGTTTGCGCCAAGCGAAGCTACGTCAAAAAACATGGCGTCCTAAGCCACTAAAATGTTTCGACAGAAACACGATTTATCATAATAAAAATTTCCTACTTTGAGCTGTTCTTCCATCAGTATCTTGGGCAAAGGATCCTTTCTTGGGTCCAATCGTCTTTTGGTGGAAAGCTGTCCTCTTGCCATGTGGAAATGCCAACTGTGTTCGGGATGAACTGGAAGCGTGCCCAGCAATTCACAGCGTTTCAGAAATAAATGTCCCAAAATCGCACTAAACGGATATAAATTGCTATAAAACGCTTTAAATTAACTACCTTATGATGTTTTTAACTCCCATAACGAGTAGAAACATGACCAGAGTAATATTACTCCCTCCACTAATGCTTGAAAAAGTGCGGGTCGATGTCCTCCAGGCGCATTACGCAGCAAGAAAAGACTTGCTAGCTACAGGTTTTTTTAATTTATAGTGCCTGTGAACGCGCAATCGACCCCATTCAAATCGTCATCATGTAAAGGCATCCAGGGGAAGACGTAAGCAGTGTCCGTATACTCATAGCAATAACAGTGCCCTTTTAACTGACTCCAGATCAGGGGCCAAAATTTCTGAAATCTGACTCCATGTCAGGGAAATTGCTGTAGAATGGGCTCTGTTCCACTTAGAGACAAAATTTCAACTCCTATAGAAACTATAGACTGTTTTCTATCCAATAATAATAATAATATGCATATTGTACGATCAAGGATTTTGTGGGAAGCCGTTTCAAAAATTACACGATTAGCATAAATAGTCACAACAGCGCCCCCATCCTCAACAGGTTAACACCCCCACTGACACTGAATGAGGCTCTTCCCCATTTCTATCTGTTGTAAAATCCATTGAACTTTCCAGTCACCTCCGATCACCAGCGTCTCCTCAGGCGCTACTTGTGAGAGTTCCTATCTAAGACTCCCAAATAGAACCCCTCTTTCTCTCCCTGTGTTAGGCGCATACACATTTATAAAAACAAAACCCATGCTGTTAATTTCTGCTTTAACAACAAGCAACCTGCCCTTACACACCTCCTTTGAGGAGCAAATTTTTACAGACAGACCCGGTGCAAAAAGGACTGCCACCCTTGCACTAAGATTTGTCCCATGGCTCAACACACTTGCCCCTTTCCACCAGAGCCCCCAATCAACTTCATTCACCACATCACTATACGTCTCCTGCAGAAACAACACCTGTACTTTTTTTTGTTTTACATATTCACCCAACACACTCCTCTTTCCCGCATCTCTGGCACCATTTATATTAAGCGAGCCTACCCGAAGAGTCTCCATAAGAAGTGGGAGAAAAGCCAGCAGAGAAATAGACCAATAGCAAAGCTCAAAAATCCCCAGTGTCAGAAAGAAATTAAACATTTAAACAGTGTCTGAAGATAAACCTTTACGCACTGTTGTGACCCACTTCCTCAACCTAAACCGTTTCCTGGGTGAGAGGACACCATGTCCCTCATTTCTCATAGCATGTTGTACTGATCTTACAAACTTTTTAGGATCAGGAAAAAAAGCCTCAAGATTAACTTTTTTCCCCTTAGTCTCATTCAGGAATCTTGTCAGTTCTCTCAACGTGTACTTAGACCCCTCTGGTTGACTGGCTGTCAGCTCCGGGCCAATTGAAGAGGAGTCTGAAAAAAATAACTCCTCATCCTCTTCCTCAGACTCACTTTCCTCCTCTTCTCTATCTCCCACCCTGACCACCTGCTCTTTCTCTCTGGTTAGGGCCTCACCCACAGCAACAGGCAACATTTCCATGGTGCCTTTGTCCACACCCTTTTTCCTTTTCCGCTTGACACCCTCCTCCTCCCCCCCTAATCTCTTACACTTCCCCACTATACTCTCCTCATCCACTAGAATAACCTGACTAGACCCAGTATCATCTACACCACCCTCCATAGCATGACTAGGCCCAGCATCATCTACACCACCCTCCATAGCATGACTAGGCCCAGCATCATCTACACCACCCTCCATAGCATGACTGGGGCCAGCCTCAGCTACCCCACCATCCATAGCCTGACTAGACTCAGCATCATCTACACCACCCTCCATAGCATAACTAGGCCCAGCCTCTGCTATACCACCATCCATATCCTGCCTAGACCCAGCACCCTTTACACCACCCTCCATAGCATAACTAGGCCCAGCCTCAGCTACCCCACCATCTCTAGCCTGACTAGACCCGGCCTCTGCTTCCCCACCATCTCTAGCCTGACTAGACCCAGCCTCCACTATCCCACCATCTCTAACCTGACTAGGCCCAGCCTCTGCTGTCTGCATCTCCTTACCCCCTGCACTTTGACCTCGATTTCCCCCACTGGCGCTTGTACCCTCACCTTGTTTATGGCCTTTGTGTGGGCACGCAAAACTCTTGTGCCCCAAATCCCCACATTCAAAACACCGTAAACTATCTGTGCTGGCAAAACCTGCATAGAGCCCCTCCCCATGTCTCACTTTAAAGTGCACATTTAGCTGTTGCTCGTTGTTGTTCAGAAACATAAACACTTGCCTCCTGAACGAAACAACGTGCTTAACGGCATCTGCCTGAAATCCTGCTGACAGTACACGGAAACCGCTAGCAAACTTACCAAAACGACTCAGCTCTTTCCTAATTTGATCATCCGTAATAAACAGAGGCAAATTTGCCACTACAACTCTTGTTGAAGGGGTAGAGAGAGGTGAAATTGACACCAACACATCCCTTACAAATATTCCGCTAGCAATTAGCCTACCAACCAAATTAGCCCTTTTCATGAACACAACCACAGCTTTGTTCATTCTAGAAACAGAATGTATAAACTCAGCTCCTACCTGTTCACCGACCGCGAGCAGAACCTCCTCCACCTTAACTCCGTTCTCAGGAACACACCTGAAACCATGCTGTATCGACAGCGTCTCCTCCGCGCCCGGCTGAGAAGCCATCGCGCACACCACACATTCCAAACCCCAGGAAATTTACTCTGTCCTCTTCCACAATAACTTTGAAAAAAAACTTTGGATACCGCTAAAACAAATATTGCATTAACCCTCCACCATAGAAAATAACATGTAAGAAAATAATCAAGAAAGTTAGTTAGGATAGAGCCCTCCACACCAAACACTCAAACTCCAAAAACACCCAGCATGCACTGCGAGAGAGAGAGAGAGAGAGAGAGAGAGAGAGAGAGAGAGAGAGAGAGAGAGAGAGAGAGAGAGACACAGAAAGAGATAGAGATAAAAATGAAAAGAAAGCTGGGACATGATAGGGGGTGAGGGGGTGAGAGTAGGGGGAAGGATGAGACAGGAGTTTAGGGGTGCGAGGAGTGGGTCTGTACTGTCTGAGACAGTCCGGTCTGGGTTTCCTGCCAAAGGAGACAAAGGAGTAGACCAGGAGGGAGTAAGGGGGCGATGAGGGGTGAAGGTGACCTTGATTTCGCCTTGTCTGAGCTGGTATGTTTTCACAGCGTGAGAGGGCTGTGTGTGTGTGTGTGTGTGTGTGTGTGTGTGTGTGTGTGTGTGTGTGTGTGTGTGTGTGTGTGTGTGTGTGTGTGTGTGTGTGTGTGTGTGTGTGTGTGTGCTTGTGTGTGTGTGTGTGTGTGTGTGTGTGTGTGTGTGTGTGTGTGTGTGTGTGTGTGTGTGTGTGTGTGTGTGTGTGTGTGTGTGTGTGTGTGTGTGTGTGCATGCACGTGCGTGGTGCCATTACTGATAGCTCTAACAGGCTTAGCTCAGCAGCCAGGTCGATCAAGACTAACGTCGAAATTTGACGTTTATCCTATGTCCTGAGGATGTCGGGAAATGCCTTCAAACGAAGCCACTAGGGGCAACAGTGAGCACTAGTACCATCAAGAAGGCTTGTATTTTGCCTGAGGTTGGTGGATGGTGTAATGTTTAAACCCTATCCCAAACCTTAACCCTTACCTTAACTCTTATCTTAACCCGTACCTTAACCCTTACCTTAACCCTTACCTTAACCTGTCTAGGATCAGCGTGCCGCTAGCGGCACTCCCCCCCCCCCCCCACTGAAAAACCAGTGCCGCGAAATTAAAAAAAAAGTTTTTTTTAAATATTTAACTTTCACACATTAAAGTCCAATACAGCTAATGAAAGACACAGATCTTGTGAATCCAGTCAACATGTCCGATTTTTAAAATGTTTTACAGGGAAGACACAATATGTAAAGATGTACATCTATTACCTAAAAACACATTAGCATAATCCACCATCTTTTATTTGTCCACCAACACCAGTAGCCATCACCAATTCGGCTAAACTAAGATATTTATAGCCCCTAACCAAGAAAAAAACTCATCAGATGACAGTCTGATAACATATTTATGGTATGGGATAGGTTTTGTTAGAAAAAAGTGCATATTTCAGGTAGATGGCATAGGTTACAATTGCACCCACCGTCACAAATGGAATAGAAAAACTACTTAGAGCAACGTGTTTACCTACTTACTAATCATCAAACATTTCGTAAAAATACACAGCATACACGAATCGAAAGACACAGATCCTGTGAATACAGACAATATTTCAGATTTTCTAAGTGTCTTACAGCGAAAACACAATAAATCGTTATATTAACATAGCACATAGCAGCCCAGCATTGATTCTAGCCAAAGTGAGCGATAACGTCAACATCGCCAAAAATATATTAATTTTTTCACTAACCTTCTCAGAATTCTTCAGATGACACTCCTGTAACATCATATTACACATTCCATATAGAGTTTGATCGAAAACGTTTATATTTAGCCACCAAAATCATGGTTAGACAATGTGAAATGTAGCTCAGCTGGTCAGAAAATGTCCTTGCGCCACTTAGACAGTGATCTACTCTTATACATAAATACTCATAAACGTGACTAAAAAATATAGGGTGGACAGGGATTGATAGACAATTTAATTCTTAATACAATTGCGGAATTAAATTTTTTGATTTATCCTTACTTTTCAATACAGTTTGCGCCAAGCGAAGCTACGTCAAAAAACATGGCGTCCTAAGCCACTAAAATGTTTCGACAGAAACACGATTTATCATAATAAAAATGTCCTACTTTGAGCTGTTCTTCCATCAGTATCTTGGGCAAAGGATCCTTTCTTGGGAGTAATCGTCTTTTGGTGGAAAGCTGTCCTCTTGCCATGTGGAAATGCCAACTGCGTTCGGGATGAACTGAAAAGCGTGCCCAGCTATTCACATCGTTTCAAAAATAAATGTCCCAAAATCGCACTAAACGGATATAAATTGCTATAAAACGCTTTAAATTAACTACCTTATGATGTTTTTAAGTCCTATAACGAGTGAAAAGATGACCGGAGAAATATAACAGGCTAAACTAACGCTTGGAACAGGAGCGGTCGGTGTCCTCCACGCGCGTTACGCACCAAGAAAAGACTTGCTAGCTACAGGGTTTTTTCATTTGTAGTGCCTGTGAACGCGCAATCGACCCCATTGGAATCGTCATCACGTAAAGGCATCCAGGGGAAGACGTAAGAAGTGTCCGTATAGTCATAGCAATAACAGTGCCCTTTTAACTGACTTCAGAACAGTGGCCAACATTTCTGAAATCTGACTCCATGTCAGGGAAATTGCTGTAGAATGGGCTCTGTTCCACTTAGAGACAAAATTTCAACTCCTATAGAAACTATAGACTGTTTTCTATCCAATAATAATAATAATATGCATATTGTACGATCAAGGATTTTGTGGGAAGCCGTTTCAAAAATTACCCAATTAGCATAAATAGTCTCAACAGCGCCCCCATCCCCAACAGGTTAACCCTTATCTTAACCCTTACCTTAACCCTTACCTTAACCCTTACCTTAACTCTTACCTTAACCCTTATCTTAACCCTTATCTTAACCCTTATCTTAACCCTTACCTTAACCCTTACCTTAACTCTTATCTTAAAACCTGTTGAGGCTAGGGGGTGCTGTTGTCACTATTTCTGGAAATCGTGTAATTTTTAAACGGCTTCCTACTAAATTCTTGATCGTACAATATGCATATTATTATTATTATTGGATAGAAAACAGTCTCTAGTTTCTATAGCCGTTGAAATTTTGTTTCTGAGTGGAACAGAACTCATTCTACAGCAATTTCCCTGACATGGAGTCAGATTTCACACATTTTGGCCCCTGATCTGGAGTCAGTTTAAAGGCCACTGTGAACGCTATGAGCATACAGACACTGCTTACGTCTTCCCCTGGATGCCTTTACGTGATGACGCTTTGAATGGTGTCGATTGCGCAATCACAGCCCCTATAAAACAAAAACACGTGTAGGTAGGAACTCTTTTCCAGATGCGTCGGGCGCGGTGAACACCGACCTGCTCTTTTTCCAAGCATTAGTGTAGCCAGTTATATTTCTCCGGTCATGTTTCTACTCGTTATAGGAGTTAAAAACATCATAAGGTAGTTAATTTAAACCGTTTTATAGCAATTTATATCCGTTTAGTGCGATTTTGGGACATTTATTTCTGAGACACTGTGAATCTCTGGTCACGGTTCCAGTTCATGCCGAACGCAATGGGCATTTCTACATGGCAAGAGGACAGCTTTCGACCAAAAGACGATTAGACCCAAGAAAGGATTCTTTGCCCAAGATTCTGATGGAAGAACAGCTCAAAGTAGGAACAATTTATTATGATAAATCGTGTTTCTGTCGAAAAATGTTAATCGCTTATGACGCCATTTTGTTTGACGTAGCTTCGCTTGGCGCAAACTGTATTGAAAAGTAAGGATAATTAAAAAAATGTAAATCAGCGATTGTATTAAGAATTAAATTGTCTATCAATCGCTGTCCACCCTATATTTTTTTGTCACGTTAATGAGTATTTATGTATACGACTAGATCACTGTCTAATATGGCGCACGACATTGTCTGACCAGCTGGGCAACTTTTGTCATTGTCTAACCATGATTTTGGTGGCTAAATATGCACATTTTCGAGCAAACTGTATATGGATTGTGTAATATGATGTTACAGGAGTGTCATCGGAAGAATTCTGAGAAGGTTAGTGAAAAAATTAATATATTTTGGCGATGTTTACGTTATTGCTCTCTTTGGCTAGAATCAATGCTCTGGTAACGTTTGCATATGTGGTATGCTAATATAACAATTTATTGTGTTTTCGCTGTAAGACACTTAGAAAATCTGAAATATTGTCTGTATTCACAGGATCTGTGTCTTTCGATTAGTGTATGCTGTGTATTTTTACGAAATGTTTGATGATTAGTAATTAGGTAAACACGTTGCTCTATGTATTTATTCTAGTCCATTTGTGACGGTGGGTGCAATTGTAAACTATGACATCTACCTGAAATATGCACATTTTTCTAACAAAACCTATCCTATACCATAAATATGTTATCAGACTGTCATCTGATGAGGTTTTTTCTTGGTTAGTGGCTATCAATATCTTAGTTTAGCCGAATTGGTGATAGCTACTGGTGTTGGTGGACAAATAAAAGATGGTGTCTTATGCTAATGTGTTTAGCTAATAGATTTACATCTTTACATATTGTGTCTTCCCTGTAAAACATTTTAAAAATCGGACATGTTGGCTGGATTCACACGATCTGTGTCTTTCATTAGCTGTATTGGACTTTAATGTGTGAAAGTTAAATATTTAAAAAAATATATATTTTTTTTAATTTCGCAGCTCTGCCTTTTCAGTGGAATGTGGGGGGGGTGTGCCGCTAGCGGCACCCCAGTCCTAGACAGGTTAACCCTTACCTTAACCCTTACCTTAACCCTTACCTTAGCTCTTACCTTAACCCTTATCTTAACCCTTACCTTAACCCTTATCTTAACCCTTACCTTAACCCTTACCTTAACCCTTATCTTAACCCTTATCTTAACCCTTACCTTAACCCTTACCTTAACCCTTACCTTAACTCTTATCTTAACCCTTATCTTAACCCTTTCCTTAACCCTTACCTTAACTCTTATCTTAACCCTTATCTTAACGCTTACCTTAACCCTTACCTTAACCCTTACCTTAACTCTTATCTTAACCCTTATCTTAACCCTTACCTTATCTTAACCATTCAGAATGAGTGACTAAACATAACCATTAACTTCTTGCGACTATAGGGGGTGCTGTTTCAAATTAGCATAATTGTCTCTACAGATGAAACGGCTTCCTACTCAATTCTTGATCGTACAATATGCATATTATTACTATTATTGGATAGAAAACACACTCTAGTTTCTATAGCCGTTGGAATTTTGTCTCTGAGTGGAACAGAACTCATTCTACAGCAATTTCCCTGACATGGAGTCAGATTTCACACATTTTGGCCCCTGATCTGGAGTCAGTTTAAAGGCCACTGTGAACGCTATGAGCATACAGACACTGCTTACGTCTTCCCCTGGATGCCTTTACGTGATGACGCTTTGAATGGTGTCGATTGCGCAATCACAGCCCCTATAAAACAAAAACACGTGTAGGTAGGAACTCTTTTCCAGATGCGTCGGGCGCGGTGAACACCGACCTGCTCTTTTTCCAAGCATTAGTGTAGCCAGTTATATTTCTCCGGTCATGTTTCTACTCGTTATAGGAGTTAAAAACATCATAAGGTAGTTAATTTAAACCGTTTTATAGCAATTTATATCCGTTTAGTGCGATTTTGGGACATTTATTTCTGAGACACTGTGAATCTCTGGTCACGGTTCCAGTTCATGCCGAACGCAATGGGCATTTCTACATGGCAAGAGGACAGCTTTCGACCAAAAGACGATTAGACCCAAGAAAGGATTCTTTGCCCAAGATTCTGATGGAAGAACAGCTCAAAGTAGGAACAATTTATTATGATAAATCGTGTTTCTGTCGAAAAATGTTAATCGCTTATGACGCCATTTTGTTTGACGTAGCTTCGCTTGGCGCAAACTGTATTGAAAAGTAAGGATAATTAAAAAAATGTAAATCAGCGATTGTATTAAGAATTAAATTGTCTATCAATCGCTGTCCACCCTATATTTTTTTGTCACGTTAATGAGTATTTATGTATACGACTAGATCACTGTCTAATATGGCGCACGACATTGTCTGACCAGCTGGGCAACTTTTGTCATTGTCTAACCATGATTTTGGTGGCTAAATATGCACATTTTCGAGCAAACTGTATATGGATTGTGTAATATGATGTTACAGGAGTGTCATCGGAAGAATTCTGAGAAGGTTAGTGAAAAAATTAATATATTTTGGCGATGTTTACGTTATTGCTCTCTTTGGCTAGAATCAATGCTCTGGTAACGTTTGCATATGTGGTATGCTAATATAACAATTTATTGTGTTTTCGCTGTAAGACACTTAGAAAATCTGAAATATTGTCTGTATTCACAGGATCTGTGTCTTTCGATTAGTGTATGCTGTGTATTTTTACGAAATGTTTGATGATTAGTAATTAGGTAAACACGTTGCTCTATGTATTTATTCTAGTCCATTTGTGACGGTGGGTGCAATTGTAAACTATGACATCTACCTGAAATATGCACATTTTTCTAACAAAACCTATCCTATACCATAAATATGTTATCAGACTGTCATCTGATGAGGTTTTTTCTTGGTTAGTGGCTATCAATATCTTAGTTTAGCCGAATTGGTGATAGCTACTGGTGTTGGTGGACAAATAAAAGATGGTGTCTTATGCTAATGTGTTTAGCTAATAGATTTACATCTTTACATATTGTGTCTTCCCTGTAAAACATTTTAAAAATCGGACATGTTGGCTGGATTCACACGATCTGTGTCTTTCATTAGCTGTATTGGACTTTAATGTGTGAAAGTTAAATATTTAAAAAAATATATATTTTTTTTAATTTCGCAGCTCTGCCTTTTCAGTGGAATGTGGGGGGGGTGTGCCGCTAGCGGCACCCCAGTCCTAGACAGGTTAACCCTTACCTTAACCCTTACCTTAACCCTTACCTTAGCTCTTACCTTAACCCTTATCTTAACCCTTACCTTAACCCTTATCTTAACCCTTACCTTAACCCTTACCTTAACCCTTATCTTAACCCTTATCTTAACCCTTACCTTAACCCTTACCTTAACCCTTACCTTAACTCTTATCTTAACCCTTATCTTAACCCTTTCCTTAACCCTTACCTTAACTCTTATCTTAACCCTTATCTTAACGCTTACCTTAACCCTTACCTTAACCCTTACCTTAACTCTTATCTTAACCCTTATCTTAACCCTTACCTTATCTTAACCATTCAGAATGAGTGACTAAACATAACCATTAACTTCTTGCGACTATAGGGGGTGCTGTTTCAAATTAGCATAATTGTCTCTACAGATGAAACGGCTTCCTACTCAATTCTTGATCGTACAATATGCATATTATTACTATTATTGGATAGAAAACACACTCTAGTTTCTATAGCCGTTGGAATTTTGTCTCTGAGTGGAACAGAACTCATTCTACAGCAATTTCCCTGACATGGAGTCAGATTTCACACATTTGGCCCCTGATCTGGAGTCAGTTTAAAGGCCACTGTAAATGCTATGAGGATACGGACACTGCTTACGTCTTCCCCTGGATGCCTTTACGTGATGACGCTTTGAATGGTATCGATTGCGCAATCACAGCCACTATAAAAGAAAAAAACCTGTAGGTAGGAACTCTTTTCCAGCTGCGCCGGACGCGCGGTGGACACCGCCCTGCTCTTTTTCCAAGCATTAGTGTAGCCAGTAATATTTCTCCGGTCATGTTTTCACCCATTATAGGTGTTAACAGCATCATAAGGTAGTTAATTTGAACCGTTGTATAGCAATTTATATCCTTTTAGTGCGATTTTGAGGCATTGCTTTGTTGTGCACTTTGACGCGCTGGGCACATTTCGGGCTCCCGGTTGTACGTTAGTGGGCATTTCGACGGACAAGTGGACATCTTTCGACCAAAAGAAGATTAGACCCAAGAAAGGATTCTTTGCCCAAGATTCTGATGGAAGAACAGCTCACAGTAAGAACAATTTATGATGATAAATCGTGTTTCTGTCGAAAAATGTTAAAGCTTACGCCGCCATCTTGTTTTGTATAGCTTCGCTTGGCGCAACCTGTATTGAAAAGTAAGGATAATTTAAAAAATGTAAATCAGCGATTGCATTAAGAACTAATTTGTCTTTCGATTCCTGTCAACCCTGTATTTTTTAGTCAAGTATATGATTAGCTATTGATTAAACTAGATCACTCAAAGATGGCGACCGACATTTCCAGGCTTGTTTTGCTACTATTTTCATTGTATAACCACGTTTTTTTATGGCTAAATATGCACATTTTCGAACAAACTGTATATGTATGTTGTAATATGATGTTACAGGAGTGTCATCTGAAGAATTCTGAGAAGGTTAGTGAAAAGATTAATATATTTTGGCGATGATATGATATCGCTCTCTTTGGCTAGAATCAGTGCTCGGGTAACGTTTGCGTATGTGGTATGCTAATATAACGATTTATTGTGTTTTCGCCGTAAAACACTTAGAAAATCTGAAATGTTGTCTGAATTCACAAGATCTGTGTCTGTCCATTGCTATGTGCCGTGTATTTTTAAGAAATGTTTTATGATGAGTAAATTGGTAATACAGGTTGCTGTCTGTAGTAATTCTAGGAGCTTTGGTGAGATTTGTGATGCTGGCTGCAATGGCAAACTATGATTTATACCTGAAATATGCACATTTTTCTAACAAAACCTATCCTATACCATAAATATGTTATCAGACTGTCATCTGATGAGTTTTTTTCTTGGTTAGTGGCTATCAATATCTTAGTTTAGCCGAATTGGTGATAGCTACTGGTGTTGAGAAAAAATGGTGGACAAAAAAAAAGGGTGTCTTTTGCTAACATGGTTAGCTAATAGATTTACATATTTTGTCTTCCCTGTAAAACATTTTAAAAATCTGAAATGGTGACTTTATTCACAAGATCTGTATCTTTCATTAGGTGTCTTGGACTTGTGATTTAATGATATTTAGATGCTACTATTTAATTGTGACGCTATGCTAGCGATGCTAATCAGTGTGTGTGGGGGGGGGGGGGGGGTGCTCCCGGATCCGGGGTAGAGGCTTGTTAGAGTTTAACTTCGAAATTTGAAATGATACAGAGAGGCAGGAGCTACAAAAACACTTGGAAATGTGACATTTGGAGCGACTTCAAACTTGGATTCATGGAGAACGTGGACGAACGTCTGATTCTGCAGTGAGCCTGTGAGAGCTTGTTGATGTCAGAGGTCAGACTGTAGAGTGGAAAAGGATGGAGAGGGGCTGTTAAAGGGACTACGTCCGCCACCTGCCTACACACACACACACACACACACACACACACACACACACACACACACACACACACACACACACACACACACACACACACACACACACACACACACAGTTGGGCTGATTGTTGCCAGACCTTACTTAAACACTTCCCCAGTGCCCTGTTACCCTCCCCACTAAACCACTACAGAGACAGGGTAACCATGAGGGCTTGTTCCAATTCTTTACAGTTAAAGGATGTTCTGAAATTAAACTTTGACAAATTAGTTTTTCAGTTCAAGGCAATGTATAACGTAAATACTTAACAAAAAGTAATTTAATTGAGCCTTTACAGGGGACCCAGCTGGCATACTTGGACCACTACGGGTCTTACTTAAACAGTATTCAATAGACATCCACAGCATGTAAGCCATGTCTCAGCACACACAGGCTAGAGAGAAGAGGAGGACTTGTTTCCCATAGATCTCTGTACAAAGCTGAGGTCATTCCAATACTGTTGCTATCTTTCATCTTACAGACGTTACTGGTGCTCCCCAACAAGCTATTTGCCATTTGTCAGTTTAGGAGCAATAGAAACGAGGTACCGAAACGTGCAAAATGAAGAAAGCACCATACCATTTCCACAATGATAAGCTTGCTAGTATCTTGTTTGTCTCTGTGATTTGCGTGAGACGGTCCAGCAAATCATCTTAGAGCAAATAAAGTCCTTCTGCTTGGCTTCTCCTTTACTCCCTACCATTTACAGAGATAACACAGCCATGGCACCTGCTCCATAACAACACACTCACACGCATGCCACACACACACGCACGTACTCAAACTTTTTTGCAGAATTCATTCTCTTAATGAGCAATTAAATACAAAGATGGAACACACCATAGCGTCCTATTCAATCATTATGCTATAAATGTCACTATAATTCCCTATAAATTACTATACATTATAGGATCTCTATGTCATTACTTGTCATGAATTCACTGCTTTGTTAATGTAGTACGTAACCGGAGCGGACTGTGTCTCCTGATGTTATTTCTTTATCAATATGACTGATCATAAATCAATCAATCAAATCGTATTTGAGCAGCGCTTTCTTCAAACTGACATGACACAGAAGGTTAAAGAAAACCCTGGGACCGAATGCATCCCCTAACCAAGTGTAGAGCGACAGCGGAAAAGAGCAAAGACAACTTTGAAGAAAGGAAAAAGAACCTTTCATTTGGACCAGAAGACATTGCTAGGCCATATCGTAGCACAATCTCATGATAAGACGCATGTTACAAGGCTACAACAGAGAATGAACAGGGTGATACACAGTGTGACTCCTGAACTTGTGAACTGAAACTCCTCTGCACCTAAACATGAACAAATGGTTCTCCTCCATGCGTCTCTTCAGCGCTAGAAGACAGGAGCAGTCAGGCCATGTTTTCACTAGTGTGCTAGAGCCCTGTTGAAATCACACAGCTGATGATACACAGACTTACATACAGTTCTCTCTCTCTCTCTCACACACACACACAGACTCACATAAAGTTCACACTTACACACACGCACTCACACAAACACACAGATTCACATACAGTCCACACAGACTCTATCTCTCTCTCTCTCTCACACACACACACACACACACACACACACACACACACACACACACACACACACACACACACACACACACACACACACACACACACACACATCCTCATCAATGTCTACCTCTTCACCAAAGGGAATCAGCAGGATCTGATAATACAGGACTTGAAATAGTGGAGATACATTAAAACGCCATTCATTCAAACCCTTTACCTCTCCTGTGTAGGTATGGTATGAAGAACCTCTACAATGATGGATGATCTACATAGACTTCAAGGATATCTAGGCATATCAATGTACAAATGTGTAAGAAAATACCTTATAAACTACAGTATATTAAAAATGGTTTCATGGAAAACCACTTTTTGGAGCATTTATGATGAAAATGCAGATTCTAGAAGATTCACATGGGATAATATAAAGATGTATGAAATATGAATATGTATTAATGTACACATTAGTATTTCTGAAGTCTCCAGTGAAAATGGTGGAATTATCTGTCATGGCATCAGTTCTCTAAGGGTAAGTATGTCTGAATAATCACTCAATATTCCTGAAATGTCATCATATGAATATCTCCTTAGTTGCAGTGTGTGTTTCTCAAGACAGATCTAGGGCAGGGGTTTACACATACGCAGTCATTTTTTATTCTAATAAATCACAAACAGCTGTAGTTTCCTCATCTCTCCTCTCTGTAATATTCGACATTACAGTTGATCAGTTAGAAATGCAGACTGCATCTGGGGTTACGTTTTGTTTTGCTAGACTGCCGTTTACTGCCGTTTACTAGACTGACGTATTTTACTGTACCTTTTAGCAGTAAAATGGTAATTTCATAACAATGATCAAACTATAACTGCAGTATATGGGTTGTTTTGAAATAACCATCATTTGGAACAACAACTGGTGTTGTAAGTACCACAAAGCATTGCAACACACAATTTCTAATAACCACCAACGGAACTGTAACACACACACATGTACACACACGCACACATGTACACACACACACACATGTACACACACACACACACACACATATACACACGCACACATGCAAGCACGCATAAACACACACACTGGAATAAAATGATGCAATTAAACTTAACATGCAGCTGTATCAATTTCATTTATAATTTGCAGTGTTTACAAAATAATACGGTATACTCAGCCTACTGCCAGCGAGCCCCTAACTGCTCTCAGTTACCACCCTGGGAAGCCAAGGAAACTGGGACTCAGCAACAGTCTTAAACACACACACACACACACACATTAGACCTTCCATTCAGAAATGCCAGTAGTCTCCGCCTCCCCACTTCCTCTCCATCCCTTCATTAGTCATTCTGAGGGGTGATGGTTTACATCACTGTGCTCTGGCAAGATTGACTTACTAAACAGTGTGAGAGAGAGAGAGAGAGAGAGAGAGAGAGAGAGAGAGAGAGAGAGAGAGAGAGAGAGAGAGAGAGAGAAAGAGAGAGTGTGTGTGTGTGTGTGTGTGTGTGTGTGTGTGTGTGTGTGTGTGTGTGTGTGTGTGTGTGTGTGTGTGTGTGTGTGTGTGTGTGTGTGTGTGTGTGTGTGTGTGTGTGTGTGTGTGTGTGTGTGTGTGTGTGATCTCCTACCTGTTATTGTGATGTTACTGTAGATGTTGGAGACCTGCTCCTTGAGGAGGACGAGCTGCATCTGAGCTGCCTTCTCTCTCTGCAGCTCCAGCATCATGACAGGGTGGTTGGCCAGCTTACAGCCCCTCTGTTTGTCCAGGGCGATGTCACTACGTACTATGTCTGAGGGTGGACACAGAGACCAGAAATTAGTCATTCTAGTTGAAATGTGTTTATCATGCTAATAAAGCTTGCTTGAATTTCAATTTCTACAGAACAAGTATAGGCCTATGGTTAAACATGGATATAGAAGATTTCAACTATATCTAAAGTATATTTAAACATCTCAAAACATTTTATAATCAAATTGGGAAAACAACACAAGAAATAAAGATTACAAATTAGTGTTTAACATTTTTGTAAATGAATAATCAAATCCATAATGCCTAACTCACCATCTTCGTAGTTCTTTAGGTAGTAATCTGGGCCGGGGCCTCTGAACTTGGCAAGGTTCTTCAGGTTGTGGAACTGGAGGAAGTCGGTTCTCTTTCCTCCGAACCTCAGATAGGCCGGGGACAGTCCTCGGGCTAGGGTTACTAAACGCTTGGAACTACACAGGGAGACAGAGGACTGATAAGAATATGTTCACAAATACATCTGAAATGTTGTTGTTTAATAAAGGCTCTGTATCAAAAAATATTGCATGAAAAACCCAACACCATTACAACGTATTTAGGATTATGCAAATACACAACGTATAAATACAACTCTGAGAAGAAATTACTTTTACTTTGATGTTATTTTGAAAATAATTTCCGTAGTGGGTATATATATGGTCGTTGCAATATCCAGCACTAGCGACATACTCAACAGAGGCTGAGAACTACTTTCACTGGACAAACAGCTCACGTAATAAAACAATGACAGTTTTATTTACATGAAATCGCTTGCTAGCCCTGTGCATTCAGATCCAGCAAAAGAAAGCTAGACATGCAGCCAATTTCATTTATCACGGGAGTACGTTTGAGTGTTTTTTTAGATGTCACAGGGCAACATTTATGATGGTGCGACGGTGCCCAGAAAGACACAGCTATCTTCCACACTCCGGAAAGTCCCTATCCATGATCTTTCCAGGCTGGCCTTCCAAAACACATTTGACTATTCTTCCCACTTCTAGGTTTCTCTGAGAGTCAAGCGAGTGAACCCTACTCCTATTTACATAATGGACTTATAAGTAGGACATGAAAGCTTTTCCATTATAACAGGACTTTATGACCCTCTCACGGTGCCGCTGTTATTAACCGTCTGGGATAGAAAACGTGTAAAGGATTACGTTCCATTCTACTGTTGTGTTACCAAACTGGACACGGAATGAAAAACAGAAACGTTCTACTTTTCGACCATAGCCACATTGTAATTTATGCATATCATTAAAAGTGGACCACCAAAAAAACAGTGGAGCAAATAAATCTTATTTTCTGTATTATTCAAGGAAGGACATTCCATTGGCCTTCTTTTTAAAATAACATTTGAAACTGGTCATTATTTGTTTACAAAGTCTCATTTGACCAAAAACATGGAGAAAAGGACATTTTTGTAGTAGGCCTATATATATATTATTTATGTCACATTCTTCTAGATTAAAGGAATATTTCCCATTAACTTAAATTACTGGAAATTGTACTGGAAATTGTACTGTAGTTTTAATGCAGTGTTGAATAATATTTTATGGGATTAGCATTTAGTCCTTCTTTATTGTGTTGTTTTTGTAAACAGAATACAGCCCGACACGTTGCATGTTGTGATTTTAGCCGAATTCATGCAGACTTGATAAAGTGCAATTTTGATGAGAATTGTAGACCATTGTAGTAGTTAAATCACCTAGCTTTGTATTTTAATAATTGCCTTTTTAAGTCTCTAAAATCCACCGGCCGACCAAAAAAAAATGAATTTAGGCCATGGATTCAGTGTGCTTGAGCGGTAAATTATCAGATATGACGATCACCAAAGTTTCCTCTAGGCCTGTTAATTCAAATATCGGTTCATATAAACGTCAACACTACATTTTAAGAAAGAAATCGGGGAGAAATGTTTTAGAAAAATGTGCATTGAAATTGTCAGTGAATACAGACAGGAAGATAGTGAAAAATATGAACCAAAGTAAAGCAAAAACTTGCTGGAAGGCTATAATTGTTTAATCACATGAGGGTGTTATTGATATTATGATTATGTTCATTATGCTGATCATTGTCATTATTATTATTAAATTGATGCAGACAACATTTACTTGCTGAACGTTGATATCATACAAAGGAACCAGACAATACACGAACATTGAATAGACAGCATCGACTGAAGTTATAGCGCCATATGATTGAAAGCGTTCTTCTAGGAATAACAATGTTCATCTAGTTAACCCACAATTCAATGTTGGCTAAAATCCCGACCCTAAAGTATCCCACTGACTGGTAAAAGTTCAATCTGGGAACGTTGCGCAATAGCCAAAGCTGATTGGAAGCTGGAATGCTTTACTTCCAGGGCACCACATTCTGTGGCTCCAATAATATCTGAGTGGCCAATTCCAACTGTTTTTCAAGATCACACATATGTCGATATAGAGTAATACAAAACTGATACTCAATTGCATTTCTAATGAATCATGCTTAAACCATATAGCTATGTTAAAATGCCATGACCTCGTTCTCTCCTCCCAGACAATAACAGTGAACCTTTCTTTGGAAATAAGAAACCTCTGTTTACGGAAAGTCTTCAAGGAGCCTCATATGCACCATGTAGGGATACTACTCCCAATATACACTATCCCCCTCCATACCCAACCTTTTGCGATGCAGCCGTGAACTATATATATATATACATTATTATTCCACAACTAAGCCTATTATTAACACCACCAGGTTAAAGTGATGTTTATAAGTTACATACTGTGTACCCACTGGGCACAGACATGAATTCAACGTCTCTCCCACGTTTGTTCAACGTAATTTCATTTCAATGACGTGGAAACAACGTTTATTTAACCAGTGTGTCTAAACTGAAATGAGAAAATAGACGACTATACTGTACAAACAAATTGGTAATGCCTCGATAACACCGACTGTGTCCTTGTGCAAAATGGGACGCAGCTTTTTCTGGATATGTTTGCAACAATAGTTCAACATTCACCTTCTGCTACCATTTCTGTCAAGCCGTCTTCGCATACAGTTTGATACATACGATAAATCCAACATATGCACCACACAGAACGTACTGCAACGCAATGCTGCATTTCAAACGCAGCGTTCCATTGGAAATGAATGTACTTCTGATGTACCAAAATGCAAAACACAGTCGGTGTGATCGAGACGTAAAGCTCGACGACGTTATTAGGAAGTTAGGCCTGCTACAATCTCTAACCCACTCCATATTTCCATATACTCCATATCTAATGTCACCTAAACAAAGGCCCGATGCACAAATCGACATCAAACAACTATCTGAAATGGTTTAACGATTCCCCAATATCATAATATAGTAATACAACTGAATCCGATCATGCTCAACGGAGACATCTAAACCAAAAACAATGCATTTGATCCAAACATGAGAAAAGGACGGTAAAGCCGATACAGCAGACAGAGTGATAAGGAAATCTACCTCAGGAAGTCCAGCCACCCGTCCTTTATAATGGACGGATCCAACTGTAAAGAGAGGAAGTTGTCGTTTAGAATGTGTACTGGACTGCGGGTGTTGACATCCAGCAGAATCAGCGTCCGCTCCATTAACCCTGTTCTCTTCCCCCCGCCGCCCGGTGCAGGTCTCCGGTAGGTCGAAGAAGTGGAGATCACCGACTGCACCATCAGAGCAACGGATGCCAGCCACAGAGGGGAGCCTGGGAAGGGACATGTCGTCGGTTTGGGCATCTTCCTGGCTTGGTACCACGGATGGAACACTGTTCTTAAAACGAAGGCCGTGCTCTGCGGTTTGGGGGAAAGTGAGAGAAGCTATAGTTATACCTTATAGTCCGAATGCACTCTCCTTTTCCTTTGAGTGAAGAGATATATCTTTCTTTCTGTCCGTCTCCCCCTGCGCCCCCGCCCCTCCGTGTTTTTGGGATCTGGAAAGGGTAGCGCACGCCCTGGGCCAGCCTTCCCGCTAGAGAGGGCCATGAGCCGGGGGGAGGAGAGGAGGCAGAGCCGCTCCAGGACTCAGCAGTGGTTTTTGTCTAAGGTACTGTATGAAGGCTCATACTAACCTTGAAGTGGAGAGGAGAAAACAGTGATCAGGGGGAGCTATTTATCAATATTGTAAGTGCGCATCGCAGAGCTCAACAACAGACTATTTCTTGTTTGTATGACTTGTGGATTTGATGTGCCTGCCACAAAACATACATGTTCATGTAATCTGAATTGCAATTTGTCTGATGCAATGATTGAATTGTGTATAAAACAAATGTATAATGAAATCATAACATGCATATGAATGTAGGCCTATTTTCAGATTTCAAAGTTATTTTTATGGTTTCCCCATGAAGGACTTGGCTTATAAGCAGAACGTCAAAGTTATTTTTATGGTTTCCCCATGAAGGACTTGGCTTATACGCAGAACGTCAAAGTTATTTTGATGGTTTCCCCATGAGGGACTTGGCTTATACGCAGAACGTCAATAGAGGAAGAAACTAAATGGAAAGACGTCAAATAACGGTGCTTTTCAAAACAAACTGGGAGAGGGACGCCTTATTTAGAATACCGTGCAGGCCAAATTACCATTTCCTCGTTTTGCCAGTAAAATATTGGCCTAACTCCTACTTGTAAATGGCAACAATATATTTTAGTGTTTTGTCACTCTCGGACAAAACAATACCAACACATCCTTACAACAAATGAAATGATTAAAAACAAGCGTTATAAAAACCGTGTATTCAAAGTATTCTCTAGAAAAAGCCTACTTAGGCAAAAACTAGTGGACCATGGATCTTGGAAATTAGGATTTGTGAGGAAAAAAAATCGAATCAATCACGGAAATTACAATTGCAGGGCCACGTAGGAGTCTGAACATTTATATTTTCCAATTATCTGTGAATCACAAATCTCTTATGAAAGAAAGTTGGATGCCTTGTAAAACAAATACACGTAAAAGTAAATACATTAAATATAGACCTATTGGTGTTCTTAAACTTTTGAACAGAACGGTTTTTATACACTGTGATCGACAAGTTAATTCCTTGGGGTACGGTCCTAGATCAGTAAGGCCAACAAGACAAGGCAAGTTACTAGTTGGCTATGCGATAAAATATTTTGTTGCGTTGGTTCTACGCACAAGTAGGCTGTGTAATGGCCAAATCTGTATTCAATTGTGTTTTATTAAAATAGAGCAGCTGCGATCACCAGGCTAATGTTTTCTCATAGTTTGATCTGTGCTAATGTTTACAGTTTAACCCGTGACTTCATCGCGCTTTACAGGCTTAACAATGATCAACCCTGAGCTTTGGAGAACACAACCAAACTCAGCCGTACTTGGTGCGCTTCCAAAAACATATTAAAAATGAATTTAGAACTCTACAGCCTACAGATTTAACATACCTATAAAAACGTTATATAATGTCTCTCTCCAGATGTTCTTTGATCGGAGGGTCTACACACAGCTTGGTCGCTGGTGGTTATCCCAACAACTTCACCTCGGCCTGGCTCGTCTCAGCCTAATGACTCTGGTCGCCTGAGGTCACTGATTGTAGGTCACTTCCGTGTAGAGAAAGTGCCTGATGCACTGTGATTGGGAAGACTAAGATATGTAAAGAACGGTGCGTAATCCCCTCTGTTAAAGTTAACAGGTTGTATAGTCTACGTAACCAACTTCACGGTGAACCCACCAACATTAAGACATTCAAACAACTCTTAGAAATCTCGATATAAATTCTTGAAAGTTCGTGAGGCCTGGTTCAACTCTATATGCTATTTAGCAGGCGCTTTTGACTAAAGAAATGCACAGTCACGCGTGCATATATTCATGTATAGGTGGCCCACGGAGATCGAACCCGTTATCCTGGCGTTGAAAGCGTCATGCTCTACACACGGAGCTAAAGGGAACCATAGAAAAACAAAGGTAATGTGGAGACAAACATCGACAGGACATGTACGACAAAGTATTTAGCTGCTAGGTCAATGGAAAGCAACGAGCCAGTTGCTGTTCATCGATCATGAGTCAGCTTTATCAACTGTTCATAGATATGTGGTCCAGGATCAGACACGCGCCCCAGGGTCCTATAAGACCTGTCCATCTATTCCAAATATGCACCTCTAACAGCGGGGAGCCAACCTCTGCCTCCTTTCAGCCTCTCCAAACATCTCTACCGATATATATCAATATCTTCATATCGCACTGGGATCTTCGCTTGATCCATCACTTTACCAGGATAAGAAATGAGTCTTTGATGTATCCCGCCATGGCTGTAGCGGTTCTATGGCAACCGACCAAAATCCCTCTTCAGGTTACGGTATTTTACTGCATGTCTATGGCAGATATACTGTAGACGTAATTTGGGGTCTTTTGATGTGCGTTTTAAGATGTCGAAGACATATTGTGTGAAGTGTTTGGGATTGAGAGGTATACACAGCATGTGATTTTCATAAAGGTTCGATTTTCCCCCCATTAGTTGTTATTAAAATGTTAAATAGAACACAAAGGAAATTTATAACAAGTATTTAGTGCCCCACTCCCTGAACAATATGGAGACGGATAGCCTATGGTGAATGCAATTAGTAAAAAAACATTGTTCTGATACTCAAATAGATGGGATAAAGCCACAGTCTGTAAGATTTCCAGAAATTACAACTAAATGAAATATAATACAAAGAGTACTTTACATTAAATAAGTAGCCTACAGCAAAACAATAAGGACCAATAAGGCCCGCTATAGGCCTAGTCTACTTCATTGTTTATTTTCTTGTGAAATGAGACTTGAATAACATTATAGAAACAAGTTGTTGCCTATGTGAAAATATATTTGAACTACATCAAACAATTGGAGTTCCATTGTGATAGCACATTATCAAAATTGAAGAACATTAAAGTTGTGTTTGTAGGATAGAAATATCGTAGAAGATTTTTGTGCTAAAACAAATCGATCTGCGCTGGGTGTGCTAGTGAACTCGCTACCTTCAGACAGACGTGCATTTCTGGACTTTATCGTGTTTCTCATCACTGCACGGAAAATTTGCCAAGTGTTAAGTTCGTTTCGACTTAGAAAATAACGTCGGTCAAACAACATTATTCTTCTGCTTTTAACACTTGTCGAATGTTTTCTCATCTCACCTTTTTTCCTACTAACTTAAACTATTTATGCCAGTGGCATAAGCCATCAAAGTGTGTGTAGCCTATCGTTGACTTTGAGTAATTACTTTCGGAAGGTTTTGACAAAATAATGACTAAATGTCAAATATTATGACTTTATGAAAACTATAACTTTTCGACTCCATTCATCAAAAAATAAACAAAAGTAAGCCCTGGTCTTGTATCCAAGGTGAAAAAATCTATACAAACTGTAAACAACACCACCATAGTCCTATACCCTAATAATAACATACTAATAATTATGACAATAACATAAATATTAATATTAACATTAACATAAATATTAATTTACATGGGGGAAAAGTGCAACAAACAGTAGAGCAACGAACACATCCCTACTTGTAAAAGTCACTTCGTCTGTGAAGCAATTTCTTTATTTTACCTTTATTTAACTAGGCAAGTCAGTTAAGAACAAATTCTTATTTTCAATGACGGCCTAGGAACAGTGGGTTAACTGCCTGTTCAGGGGCAGAACGACAGAATTGTACCTTGTCAGCTCGGGGATTTGAACTTGCAACCTTTCGGTTACTAGTCCAACGCTCTAACCACTAGGCTACCCTGCCGCCCCAAATTTGAAAAGGTATATTGTTGAAATGTATGTAGCTTTAAGAATTGAACAGAATTTAAGATATCAATAAGCCCTATACATTTGTTGTGGTTATATGGCTCATTATTTCTTTCAAATTATTCATATCTGACTTCGATTATGATTCCAAATGAAAATATATTTTGGCCACGGCTTATAAGGCACGGTTGTCGCTCGCTCTTACAAATATTGACGAAGTGTGAGGACCTGAAGAGGGGAAGCGTGCTTTTGTGTGAAATCTGCTGGTTTAAGAGGAGAATAGCAGAGGCAGAGAGGTTGGCCTACCAGGACACAACGTTTTGGAACAAGGAATATTATTATACTATTATTCGGCTTAAAAATGCAACTATGATTTTATTACTGTACTAATTAAATCACTTTAATGTCTATAACCTATAATGTGAAATTAAATGACATTACTCACATCAAGAGGCTAAATGAACAACTCTACTTCAGAGCCCCTTTAGGGGAATTTGATTCCAGAGCTGGTGGGGAGTCTACACTGCCATCTCGTGGAATACTCTATAATACTTTCTAGAAAAATCGACTGACCCAATGTGATAATGATGATGATAATTATGTTTAGGATGATAATTATTCTGCTAATTATGATGAGGATGATTGTGATGGTAATGATTCTGATGATGAGGAGGATGCTGATTGTGAAAAAAATAGCCTTATAGAGAAACAGTGTTACAAAACGAACAAACACACACGTACACACTAGCCTGGCTGACGCACGACCCACGTGACTACACAGCGTGCTGTGCCTCAGTCCGGTGTTAGCGAGACTACACATACAGCGGTGGAAAAAGTACTCAATTGTCATACTTTAGTAAAAAGTAAACATACCTTAATAGACAATTACTCAAGTAAAAGTAAAAGTCACCCAGTAAAATAATAATTGAGTTAAAGTCTAAAAGTATCTGGTTTTAAATATACTTCAGTAGAGTGGTGGAAAAAGTACTCAATTGTAATACTTGAGAAAAAGTAAAAAGCACAAGTAAATGCTATACATCAAATTCCTTATATTAAGCAAACTAGACAGCACCATTTACAGACAGGCAGGGTCGTACTCCAACACTCATGCATCATTTATTAACACAGTATTCGTGTTAAGTGAGTCTGCCAGAACAGAGGCAGTAGGGATGACAAACATTATATTGATAGGTGCGTGAATTTGACCATGTTGTTGTCCTACCTGAGCATTCTAAATGTAACAGTACTTTTGGGTTTCAGAGGAAATGATTGGGAGTAAAAAGTACATCTATTTTTTGGGAATGTAGTGGAGTAAAAGTAAAAGTAGTCAAACATATCAACAGTAAAGTCAAGTAGACTCCCCCCAAAAACGACACTCACACACACACACACACACACAGTAGAGTAGACTATTTGGTGTGTTTCTATGATTGTGGTCTCTGCACGGAGCGACAGACAGTCACCCTGGGAAGTAGCTCTGATGATAGGGCATTTCCTGTCTTCTATTTTTAGATTGTAATGGCACGCAAAATGACATTACGTCATTGTACTGCATGGGATTTTGTAAGGCCCACACATGCCCGATCTCTCTCTCTCTCTCTCTCTCTCTCTCTCTATCTCTCTCTCTCTCTCGGCCAACCCCCTCTTCTCTCTTTCCTCGGTTTGTGGCTGTCCAGCTGTTATGCTGATTCAAGCAGAGCCAGCGTAAAAACCGTGACCACGTGACCCAACCTCTGCCAATGTCCCTCTGTAGTTTATTCAGCATGATGGCTGCTGATGCTGCGGTAGCTTCCTCCTCACCTCATCCCTGCCGCCTGCTGTCGTTTCACCTCTTCACCCTTCTCATCCTCCTCTTCTTTCTCCCAGCCCAGGCGAAGGGATTGCTTGGCGTCCGCCCAGAGGACACTAAAGCCGGGGAGCTGTCAGTGCAGGACGGGCTGCTCCAGGCGACCGAGGGTACGCGCTTCATGCTGCGGGTTTACTACGCAGCATCCTCGGTTACACAGAGAGCCAACAACCACTCTGGGAGTGGAAGACCAGAAGCTGCCGCACCATGGATCGCCTTCATAGAAGAACCAGGTGGAGAGCGAAAGCGAGGAGAGGGGGAGACACTGGTCAGTTTATTGAGTGTATTGACCATTTACCATTAAAGCTATATATTAAATAGGTTTTATGAAATAACCTAAATATCGTGATAAAATATCAATTTAAATTTAGGTCCCTCCCAAACGGAACCCGTGCGTGGACGAGCACGCTCGGAGTTCTGACATCGAGCTCCTGGGTTCCTTCAGGTCTGCGTCCAGCCACAGCTCTGTTCTGGGTCCGTTTATTTAGTCTATAGTTACATGTTTTCATCGTTGTTCAATCTCAGATTACATTTAAAATAATAATCTTACATGTTATTGTGCGTTTTTCTTTTGTCTGATGATGACCTTTTTGGAATTTGATTCTGATTCTATAGTGGAGCTGCTCGCCAAAGACCTGCGCAAAGATGAGCGGATCAAATACTACTCCATGTGCGCGTTTGACGGGGTGAAGTGGGAGCATTTCAGCACCAGAGACTTCTGGCTAGCGGTGGTGGAGCGACCCCCGCATGCGGATGTGTGGCTCCAGTTGGGGGTGTCGGTGATTCTATTGGGACTCTCTGCGCTTTGCAGCGGGCTGAACATCAGTATGCTCGCCATGGATCCCGTCGAACTCCGCGTTCTACAAAACAGCGGCACCGCGAAGGAACAAAAATACGCACACAAGATCGAATCCGTGCGTAAACATGGCAACTACATCCTATGTACTGTGGTGCTGGGCAACGTGCTGACCAACACCTGTTTCGTGGTGTGGATGTGCCAGATTATAGGGATGACTCCCACCTCCCTTGCTACTTGCACTTTCGGTATATTCTTCATAGGAGAGATCCTGCCTCACTCTGTGGCGTCCAGACACAGCCTCACCATCGCCTCCAAAACCATCTGGGCCACCCGGCTTCTAATGCTGGTATCCTTCCCCATCTCCTACCCCATCTCCAAGCTCCTAGATATCATGCTTCACCAGGAGATCAGTAACTTCTACACCAGAGAGAAACTGGTGGCCATGCTACGTGTCACAGACCCCTACCACGACCTGGTCAAAGAGGAACTCAACATCATCCAGGGCGCTCTGGAGTTGCGGACCAAGACCGTAGAAGAAGTTCACACTCCTCTGGCGGACTGTTACATGCTCTCCTCGGATGCTGTTCTAGACTTCTGTACTATGTCTGACGTCATGCAGAGCGGGTTCACCCGGATCCCGGTCTATGAGAACGACAGGTCCAACATTGTTGATATCCTCTTCGTCAAAGACCTGGCGTTCGTGGACCCGGATGACTGCACCCCTCTGAAGACCATCACCCAGTTCTACAAACACCCCATGCACTGTGTGTTCAGAGACACCAAACTGGATGTGATGCTGGAGGAGTTCAAGAGAGGTAATAGGATGGGCCATCTGGCATTTCAGACCGGGCTAGGGGCGGACGGGCCATCTGGCATTTCAGACTGGGCTAGGGGCGGACGGGCCATCTGGCATTTCAGACCGAGCTAGGGGCAGATTGGCCATCTGGCATTTCAGATCGGGTTAGGGGCGGACAGGCCATCTGGCATTTCAGACCGGGTTAGGGGCGGACGGGCCATCTGGCATTTCAGACCGGGCTAGGGGCGGACGGGCCATCTGGCATTTCAGACCGGGCTAGGGGCGGACGGGCCATCTGACATTTCAGACCGGGCTAGGGGTGGACGGGCCATCTGGCATTTCAGACCGGGCTAGGGGCAGATTGGCCATCTGGCATTTCAGATCAGGTTAGGGGCGGACAGGCCATCTGGCATTTCAGACCGGGTTGGGGGCGGACGGGCCATCTGGCATTTCAGACCGGGTTAGGGGCGGACAGGCCATCTGGCATTTCAGACCGGGCTAGGAGCGGACGAGCCATCTGACATTTCAGACCGGGCTAGGGGCGGACTGGCCATCTGGCATTTCAGGCTGGTCCATTTTTGGGCCAGTGGGCCTGTCGAAATGTTTTTTTTTTGTGTGCAAAATTATCATTATCTGGATAATAATGGGGGTAAAACAAAAAATGGGCCAGTGTGGGGGCCTCAAGGAAAACATTTTCTCCAAGGCAGATTTCTGGTCCCAGTCCGCCCCTGGGCTAGGTAGATCCCTCTCACACCTGAGCTCAGTATACACTGTTGTAGAGAGAAAAAATGATATGCAAAATCAGGTAGCATATATAGAGTTAAATCTGTAGGAAATGCACCACCATTTTGTACGAAAACAGGCGGAGGTGCATTCTCCAGAGTCATGCATGTTACCAATCAGAGCACACAGACTAATGAGCTCACAGTTTCTAAATCACAGGATTACTGCCATTCAGTCACCTCCACGCTGTAACACATGGTCTATGAGAAAAAACGATGATATTGTTCAGCAGGTGCTGGCTGGTTTGACAGAAGTGGTCTATAGCTAAGTGTAGTGTTCAAGTTAGCCTATAGCCATTCCATTACACCACTTCCCTCTTCCTGAAAAGCAGAGAATCCAGGGTGTATATAAATCCAGTTCTGCTCTGGACAGTCGGTCATATAAGATGACACCGGCTCAGCAGGTCCAAGTGGAGGTGAGTGGTACAGTATAACAGACTCAGCAGGTCCAAGTGGAGGTGAGTGGTACAGTATAACAGACTCAGCAGGTCCAAGTGGAGGTGAGTGGTACAGTATAACAGACTCAGCAGGTCCAAGTGAAGGTGAGTGGTACAGTATAACAGACTCAGCAGGTCCAAGTGGAGGTGAGTGGTACAGTATAACAGACTCAGCAGGTCCAAGTGGAGGTGAGTGGTACAGTATAACAGACTCAGCAGGTCCAAGTGGAGGTGAGTGGTACAGTATAACAGACTCAGCAGGTCCAAGTGGAGGTGAGTGGTACAGTATAACAGACTCAGCAGGTCCAAGTGGAGGTGAGTGGTACAGTATAGGCTGCTGTATGTCACAGAAAGTGTTTATCCATATCCATAATCCATTAAAGAACTTCCTTGAAGCTATAAAAAATGATAATAATATAGGTACAGTGCATGTTGTTTTACAGGGTCAGCCATAGAACAACGTCGCCCCTGGAGCAAATTAGGGTTAAGTGCCTTGCTGAAGGGCACATTGACAGATTTGTCACCTTGTCGGCTCGGGTATTCAAACCAGCGACCTTTTAGTTACTTGCCCTAATGCTCTATCTGCTAGGCTACCAGAAGAGACGTGACAAAGTGACTGTAAACAGTCCTTAGTGTCTCCATCCATGTAAGAATGTTGAAAGAAGCTGGAGGCTGGAATAATCTCTTCCAATTACCATGACAACCAGAGTATGAATCATTGTGTTCAGCCGTCAGCCAGGGGAATATGTGTGTGTGTGTGTGTGTGTGTGTGTGTGTGTGTGTGTGTGTGTGTGTGTGTGTGTGTGTGTGTGTGTGTGTGTGTGTGTGTGTGTGTGTGTGTGTGTGTGTTTATACTCAGTACATTCTTAGCAACTATATAAAAGTAATGTAGATTGTTGAGTGGGTGAAAAGAACAGGAATAATTTCTCTCCCGTGTGTTGCATGGTAAACATAAGTAGATTTCATGTGCTCTGACAGTTAGCAGGAATCACACTGGAGGCTATGGGACGGAGACAGCAGTGTACACTAGGAAGAGAGCTTATTTAAAAGGACTAGGGCTTCATTCATATGCTATTCAGATTGACACGGTTGGCTTGTCCGTGAGGGCTCAGAGATGGTCATCTGAACGGTTTAATTATGGAAATGAGTTGGATAAGAGGGCCTCATTCAATCAACATTATTTTTGTGGACTCAAAGTAGCATTAACCTTTTCAATTAAATGTATGTTTATCACATTCATCATCATCTGGTTGTCTGGGGTCGACGGCAGTAGAAGTGGGACTTCCAGAGCTGCCTGTCCTCCATTGCAGATGCAGTCTCCTCTTCCTCCAGTCCGGTGTCACATTTAAGCTGGTCCACACACATGATGACTGGGTTGCCCCTCCTGCTGGTACCATGATGTGGTTGCCAGAGGATCAGTTCCCTGGCAGAGATGTTCTATTGTCTGTAAGAGCGTCTGAGGAGAGCAGGGATGCTGGCCCATGTTGACTCCACAGGGATGCTGGCCCATGTTGACTCCAATGCTTCACAAAGTTGTGTCAAGTTGGCTGGATGTCCTTTGGGTGGTAGACCATTCTTGGTGCACACAGGACACTGTTGAGTGTGAAAAACCCAGCACTGTTGCAGTTCTTTACTCAAACCGATGCGCCTGGCACCTACTACCATTCCCCGTTTCTTGTCTTGCCCATTCACCCTCTGAATGGCATACTGTACTTACACAATCCATGTCTCAATTGTCTCAAGGCTTAAAAATCCTTATTTAACCTGTCTCCTCCCCTTCATCTACACTGATTGAAGTGGATTTAACAAGTGACATCAATAAGAGTTCATAGCTTTCACCTGGATTTCACCTGGATTCACCTGGTCAGTCTATGTCATGGAAAGAGCATTTGTTCCACATTTTTTTGTACACTCATTATATATTGCGTTCGAGTTTCAGTTTATTTGTATTTTTACAGGGACAGTGCACATTAATCAACGTTTTAGTAAAAGTGTCGGTTTTAGCCATATAGCTCATTTTCAACCACAGTCCCTGGGCAGGTTATTAAACACAATTCCAATTCCAATGCAGACAGACAATGAGCAGTGTGCACATGCAGAGCAACATTTGACAACCAACAAGTTGCATGCTCTCCTCCTCTCCCCTCTCCCCTTCTCCCCCTCTCCCCCCTGTGATGGAGGCTGATTCAGGTAGGCAAGGGGGTTAGGAGGGAGGTGGGAGGTGAGGAGTCTTACATGAAATGTCACATGTCAGAACCTCAGCAGGTAGCCTAGCTGTTAAGCATTTGGCCAGTAAACGAAAGGCTGCTGGTTTGAATCCCCAAGCCGACTAGGTGAAAAAATCTTTTGATGTGCCCTTGAGCAAGGCACCTAAACCTAATTTCTCCTGGAAGTCACTCTGGATAAGAGTATCTGCTAAATGACTAAAATGAAACTGTAAAAATGATTACATTTTTCACAAGCCATGGAAAGCAACCACAGTGTCTCCGATGTTGTTGTAGCAGTGTCATTTATAAATTGTTATCTAAAATGCTGGCAAAGTCACTGCCTTTCATAGTGGACAGTTCTTTAAAAAATCACAGACAGACAGAGCAACACGTAGCATACAGACAAACAGACAGACAGAGAAACATAGGACAAGCAACACGTAGCAGACAGACAGACAGACAGAGCAACATAGGACAAGCAACACGTAGCAGACAGACAGACAGACAGAGCAAAAAGCACAAAAAGCAACAAAACAAAATCCATAAAAGCAACAAAGTGTTTCCACACCTCACAAGCTACAGACAACAGATAACATGGAAAGCTGTACACACACAGACCACACACACACACACACACACACACACACACACACACACACACACACACACACACACACACACACACACACACACACACACACACACACACACACACACACACACACACACACACACACACACAGAGAGAGAGAGAGTTACCACTGAGGGTATTTTCCATTGGGATCTGGCCAGTTGTCAGTAATACTAACACAGAAATATGACTTATCTATGTATGACTAGTTTCAGCTGGGGAGAGAATCAATCTCTGTCTTAACGGTTACTTTCAGTGAGAGTCTCCTGGATGGTGTTGATTTTTAATCTGGATTTCCAGACTCATCACAAAGTTATCCTACTATCCACAGCTCAGACATCTACGTAATCACGGAAAATAAATGCTGATTTCTATAACCTCTCACTCACCCCCCCTCCTTCGGCGCTCCACCCCCCCCTAATTTTTCTCCTCCTAATCTCTCTCCCAGGTAAATCCCACCTGGCTATAGTCCACAGGGTGAACAGTGAGGGGGAGGGGGACCCCTTTTATGAGGTCCTGGGAATTGTTACTTTGGAGGACGTTATCGAAGAAATCATCAAGTCTGAGATTGTGGACGAGACAGACCTCTACAGTATGTATAACGACTCTCTTTCTCTCTTTATAGATACACTGCATGACCAAAAGTATGTGGACACCTGCTCGTCCAACATCTCATTCCAAAATCATGGCCATTAATACGGAGTTGGTCCCTCCTTTGCTGTTATAACAGCCTCTACTCTTCTGGGAAGGCTTTCCACTTTCCACTAGGCCTGGCTCCCAGTCGGCGTTCCAATTCATTCCAAAGGTGTTCGATGGGGTTGAGGTCAGGGCTCTATGCAGGCCAGTCAAGTTCTTCCACACCAATCTCTACAAACCACTTCTGTATGGACCTCGATTTGTACACAGGGGCATTGTCATGCTGAAACAGGAAAGGGCCTTCCCCAAACTGTTCCGCAAACTGTTACCACAAAGTTAGACGCACAGAATCGTCTAGAATGTAATTTTTGGACATTTTTGAATGTCATTTCCCTTCACTGGAACTAAGGGGCCTAGCCCGAACCATGAAAAACAGCCCTAGCCCATTATTCCTCATCCACCAAACTTTACAGTTGGCAGCATGCATTCGGGCAGGTAGCGTTCTCCTGGTATCCGCCAAAACCAGATTCGCCCGTCAGACTGCCAGATGGTGAAGCGTGATTCATCACTCCAGAGAACGCGTTTCCACTGCTCCAGAGTCCAATGGCAGCGATCTTTACTTCACTCCACCCGACGCTTGGCATTGTGCATGGTGATCTTAGCCTTGTGTGCTGCTGCTCGGCCATGGAAACCCATTTCATGAAGCTCCCGATGAACAGTTATTGTGCTGCTGTTGCTTCCAGAGGCAGTTTGGAACTAGGTAGTGAGTGTTGCAACCGAGGACAGAGGATTTTTACGTGCTACGCGTTGCAGCACTCGGTGCTTCCATTCTGTGAGCTTGTGTGGCCTACCACTTCGTGGCTGAGCCATTGTTGCTCCTAGACGTTTCCACTTCCCAATAACAGCACTAACAGTTGACTAGGCAGATCTAGCAGGGTAGAAAGTTGACGAACTGACTTGTTGGAAAGGTGGCATCCTATGACGGTGGCACGTTGAAAGTCACTGAGCTCTTCAGTAAGGCCATTCTACTGCCAATGTAGGTCTATGGCGATTTCATGGCTGTGTGCCCGATTTTATACACCTGTCAGCAACTGATGTGGCTGAAATAGCCTGATTCACTAATTTGAAGGAGTGTCCATCCCTCTAAGCTATTGATCGCCCCTTAACCCCCCCTGCCTCTCCCATAACGTGATCTGATGCATAATTATGCAGAAGTAATTAACTTATCCCATAAATAATTACCACTGGCTTAATTGGGGCTTAACGCTCTCTCTGCAGTGTGTGTGTGTGTGTGTGTGTGTGTGTGTGTGTGTGTGTGTGTGTGTGTGTGTGTGTGTGTGTGTGTGTGTGTGTGTGTGACAGAGCGAGACAAAGAGAGAGACAAACAAACGTTTTGGTGTAGCAGCTCCGCTATTTCGTTGTTTTAACATTATGCTGTATTATCAAATGTTGCATCTGTCTACTATGTAAACTGCAACCACTTGTAGGGTAAATATCATGTGCTGGGTGCATAATAACAGACTGGGAACATCATTCCATTTTCAAACCTATAACATGTTTAATTGCAAGGGGAATGTACTGTATAAAGCAGACTCCACAGCAATAGAGAGAGAGAGAGAGAGAGAGAGAGGGAAAGAGAGAAGGGGGGGGGGTGCATGTGTGTGTGCTGTATAAATATAGCACAGTGCAGTTCATCTCAGTAACTGTGCTCCGCAGGCCTCAGTACAGCAATGGGTATTCAACACAATCTGATCGTCATAACATCATTATACCAACCCAATCAGAAACCTATCCCATTAGCAG
Source organism: Salvelinus fontinalis (assembly GCF_029448725.1). Classification (NCBI taxonomy): domain Eukaryota; kingdom Metazoa; phylum Chordata; class Actinopteri; order Salmoniformes; family Salmonidae; genus Salvelinus; species Salvelinus fontinalis. The sequence goes on from NC_074694.1 coordinate 17,068,015, forward strand.
ACAAATAAAGATTTCATGAATGAATTGATGGATGGATTGATAGGTTGATTGATTGATTGATTGTTCCCTAGCTGATAAGAGGACTAAGAGGCGTGTGTCTCACCATGAGAGGAAGCAACACGACTTCTCTGTCTTTAAAATGTCAGAGAATGAGATGAAGGTGAAGATGTCTCCTCAACTGCTGCTTGCTACACACCGATTCCTGGCCACAGGTAGGACCTCTGTGTATGGGTGGATGGATGTGTGTGTTTGTGTGTGTGTGTGTGTGTGTGCATTTACACTCTTCTCTCTCTCTCTCTCTCTCGCTGTCTCTGTCTCTGTCTCTGTCTCTGTCTCTGTGTGTGTGTAGAAGTGGAGCCCTTCAAGCCATGTCATCTCTCAGAGAAGATTCTCCTTTGTCTGATCAAACACCCCAGTGTCGTTCAGGAACTTAAGTTTGACAGGAAGAACAAAGGAGCACCACAGCACTTCCTGTATATGAGGAACAAACCTGTCGACTACTTTGTCCTGATTTTACAGGTACACACCATACACACTGATACTACACTGTCTTGGTTCTACAGATACACCTAGGGTTGCAAAACTACCCGGTATTTTACCAAAGTTTGTAAATCTATGAAAACGTTGCTGTTTAATAGTCTGTGTGTTATGTCATTGCAGGGTAAAGTGGAGGTGGAGATTGGTAAGGAGGCTCTTCGTTTTGAGAACGGAGCTTTCTCCTACTATGGCATGCCAGCCCTCATACCACCATTGTCCATAGGTAAATACCCTCCCAGCCCCAACAACACACAATGGGATTTTATCAGTTGATGTTAGTGATTATAATGTTGTTGATGGCGATGACGTTGATGAAGAGGATTTATTGAATAGGACATTCTTACCCCAGCTTCCCCTAAATGCTATGGTAGCAAAATGTTTCTAAGTTATGTGTGCGTGAAATCCACCGTCGATTTCTCTTGAATCTGTGGGATAAGATGGCTGCAGTGGAAACTATGTAACTGCAGTAATTAAAGCTGTTTAAGAAAATGGTTCGGTAGAAAGACATGTCCTGACCTGGGTTATATAACACCCAGCTTACACTGATAAGCAGACACAAACAGGCCAGCCCAGTGTATGGTGTGTGTGAGTGTGTGAACATGTATGTGTTTGCGCTTGTCTAATAGAGAGCAAGAGCCAGAAAGAGTGAGGAAGAGAGTGAGGAAGAGAGTGAGGAGAGAGTGAGGAAGAGGACAAAAAGGGACAGAATCTAATCAAACTCATCTCCAGTCAACAGGTTTGGTTCTGGTAGCAGTGGGTTGAACCAGTCAGACTCTGTCCTATCAGGAGGCAGTGTGGGTCAGCTGAGTATAGGAGGGGGAGGAGTCTACCTACCTGACTTCTGTGTCAGACAACTCACTGACCTACAGATTATAAAGGTAACACACACCCACACACACCTGCACCATCCACAGAACTACACTAAATATATTCATGTGACCATATCATTGAAACACACAGTTTTATAATGAAGGTCTACGGTAGCCTCAACAGCACTCTGTAGGGTAGCACCATGGTGTAGCCGGAAGACAGCTAGTTCCCGTCCTCCTCCGGGTACACTGACTTCTCACCACCTTCCATTGACTTACATAGTAATTATGACAACTTCCAGAGGATGTCCTCCAACCTATCAGAGCTCTTAGAGCATGAACTGACATGTTGTCCACCCAATCAAAGTATCAGAGAACGAATTTAGTTCCAAAAGCATAAACTACAGCTTGCTAGCACTGCAGTGTATAAAATGTGGTGAGTAGTTGACTCAAAGAGAGAGAACGACAATAGTTGAACAGTTTTGAATAAATTAATTTCTTCAAAAATGAAGGAGAAGCAAGAGAGAGAGTGCTAGCTATTTTTCATAGCATTTTTTTTTTAGCTTTCACTTACTTAGTTAGAGAATGCAGCTAGCTAGTGTAGCCTACTCAAACACCCAGCTCAAACAGAGGGATGCTATGTTAGCTAGCTGACTATGGCTATCCAACACTGGATAATGGATAGCCACCAGGGCCCACTGGTGTAACTGCTAAACTGCTAGCTGTACACTGTACTTCATGATTGTAGCATGTTTACTAACAAGTTAGTTCTAGTAGCTATGTTGACTACTCTGACATTTGCGTGGTGTTGTGCAATGGAGTCCACAAGTGACGGGAAAAGGGGAGAGGAGAAGCGCGCGTAAATGCAAGAAGGAATTATACAATGAGCAAAGTGATCATGCTGTTTGTATGTGGCTGCTATGAAAGTGATCTGTGTTTGCGGGTGATCAGGGGTGTATTCATTCCGCCGATTCTGTTGAAAAACATTTCTAAACGGAAGCAAATGGAACGAAATGGGGATGAACATACCTGAATTTGTCCAATATATTGAATGTGTCACTGTCACATTGATTACTCAAATCTTCCTCTCGACCTGTGTGTACCTACATTGTAAACTTTCATGGGTAGGCTAGGTTGTAGCAACCTCATGATAGGTATAGGGAAAATTAGAGTATCATGTAGTAGAAATAAGGCCTCCCTCATCTTTAACGTCACCAACCACCACTGACGTGCATGCACAACACTTAAAATAGACCTAAACTTCTAACTACCCAGAACCATACTGCTTCTCATTTTCATTTCCCTTTAAAACATCTTAATTCCTGATTTTGACTGAACACAGACACATCCTCTCCCCCTCTCCCTCTATCCTTTCCTCTCTCCCTCCTTCCCTCGTTTTCCTTTTAATCTTTCTTAGTTTAACTTTAATCATTGGGGATAAATGACCTCCATTTTCAGTATGAATAATTTAGACTTAAAGTGATGGATGTACATCCTGAGTACACACACACTCCCTCACCCCTCCCCCAGGTCTTAAATATAGTTTGCGAAAGAAAGATCACTAGCGCGCACACACACACAAACGTAGCATTTACATAAAGAAACAGCTTGGTGGTGTGTGTGTCTATATATAGATATTTGCTTATATTAGTTTATATTGTGTGTTGATCATGTTGTGTTGATGCTGTATTTGTGGTGTGTGTTGATGATCAAATCAAATTGTATTAGTCACATGCACCGAATACAACCGTGTGGACCTTACAGTGAAATGCTTACTTACGATGTATTGATACTGTATTTGTGAAGTGTGTTGATGATGTGTTAAACAATATTTGTGGTGTGTGTTGATGATGATGATGATGTGTTAAACTGTATTTGTGGTGTGTGTTGATGATGTGTTAAACTGTATTTGTGAAGTGTGTTGATGATGTGTTAAACTGTAATTGTGATGTGTGTTGATGATGATGATGATGTGTTAAACTGTAATTGTGGTGTGTGTTGATGATGTTGATGATGTGTTAAACTGTAATTGTGGCATGTGAAGTGTGTTGATGATGATGATGTGTTAAACTGTAATTGTGGTGTGTGTTGATGATGATGATGATGTGTTAAACTGTATTTGTGGTGTGTTGATGATGATGATGTGTTAAACTGTATTTGTGGAGTGTGATGATGATGTGTTAAACTGTATTTGTGAAGTGTGATGATGATGATGATGTGTTAAACTGTATTTGTGGTGTGTGTTGATGATGATGAATATGATGATGATGATGATGATGATGTGTTAAACTGTATTTGTGAAGTGTGATGATGATGATGATGTGTTAAACTGTATTTGTGGTGTGTGTTGATGATGATGATGATGATGATGATGTGTTGATACTGTATTTGTGAAGTGTGATGATGATGATGATGTGTTAAACTGTATTTGTGGTGTGTGTTGATGATGATGATGATGATGATGATGATGTGTTAAACTGTATTTGTGGTGTGTGTTGATGATGATGATGTGTTAATATTGTATTTGTGGCGTGTGTTGATGATGATGATGTGTTAATATTGTATTTGTGGTGTGTGTTGATGAGGATGATGTGTTAACATTGTATTTGTGGCGTGTGTTGATGATGATGATGTGTTAACATTGTATTTGTGGTGTGTGTTGATGATGATGATGTGTTAAACTGTATTTGTGGTGTGTGTTGATGATGTGTTAAACTGTATTTGTGGTGTGTGTTGATGATGTGTTAACATTGTATTTGTGGCGTGTGTTGATGATGATGAGTTAACATTGTATTTGTGGTGTGTGTTGATGATGATGATGTGTTAAACTGTATTTGTGGTGTGTGTTGATGATGTGTT
>NC_074694.1:17072651-17202651 GCF_029448725.1 Salvelinus fontinalis
AGAGAGAGAGAGAGAGAGAGAGAGAGGCTGTGGTCTCTCTCTTTGAATCGGTGGTCTGTCCTCTCGGAGTTAAACCATGGAGGGAATTGATCATGATGCAGATGTGTCCAGCATGATAACCATCTCTAGCTGCTTCCCTAATGCTCAATACCTCACTGTTTGCAGCTAATGGGTCATGGATCTGCTTCTTTCAGATAGATCTACACTTCTATGCACAGAAGGGGTTGGATCAAGTGGACAAGGGAGGGAGATTTTGAGACTGAAAACGGGTTACCACTTCACTGAGATGCAGCCTCTGTCCTGATTCTCACAATAGTACTATGTCTCCCACTCCAGGCAGTAAGTCAGATGGACAGAGGAGCCCCAGTGACTCAGTGTTTCTATGGATGGATGACATTCCCTACATCCGAGAGGACCAACCGGAAGACTGTCTGGAAGACCAACCAGAGGAGCCACCAGAGAAGAAACCGGAAGACCTCCCGGAAGATCGAACAAAACACTGTCCGGAGGACCGTCCAGAAGACCGTCTGACAGATTGCCTGGAAGGCCATCAGGGAAAATGGCTAGTAGAATGTCCAGAAGACCAGCTGGAAGACCAAGAAGGGAATGGTGAGGAGACCTGTGTTATATTACGACCCAGCTTACACTGATAAGCTGTGTGTGTGAGTTGTAAGCTTTTATAGCTGTTATTTACAGTTGAAGTCGGAAGTTTACATACACTTTAGCCAAATACATTTAAACTCAGTTTTTCACAATTCCTGACATTTAATCCTAGTAAAAATTCCCTGTTTTAGGTCAGTTAGGATCACCACTATAATAATAATAGTAGACAGAATGATTTATTTCAGCTTTTATTTCTTTCATCACATTCCCAGTGGGATAGAAGTTTACATACACTCAATTCGTATTTGGTAGAATTGCCTTCAAACGTTTCGGGCAGCCTTCCACAAGCTTCCCACAATAAGTTGGGTAAATTTTGGCCCGTCATCCTGACAGAGCTGGTGTAACTGAGTCAGGTTTGTAGACCTCCTTGCTCGCACACGCTTTTTCAGTTCTGCCCACACATTTTCTATGGGATTGAGGTCAGGGCTTTGTGATGGACACTCCAATACCTTCACTTTGTTGTCCTTAAGCCATTTTGCCACAACTTTGGAAGTATGCTTGGGGTCCATTTGGAAGACCCATTTGCGACCAAGCTTTAACTTCCTGACTGATGTCATGAGATGTTGCAATATATCCACATACTTTTCCTGCCTCATGATGCCATCTATTTCGTGAAGTGCACCAGCCCCTCCTGCAGCAAAGCACCCCCACAACATGATACTGCCACCCCCGTGCTTCAAGGTTGGGATGGTGTTCTTCGACTTGCAAGCCTCCCCCTTTTTCTTCCAAACATAACGATGGTCATTATGGCCAAACAGTTCTATTTTTGTTTCATCAGACCAGAGGACATTTCTCTAAAAAGTACGATCATTGTCCCCATGTGCAGTTGCAAACCGTAGTCTGGCTTTTTTTATGGCGGTTCTGGAGCAGTGGCTTCTTCCTTGCTGAACAGCCTTTTAGGTTATGTCGATATAGGACTCGTTTTACTGTGGACATAGATACTTTTGTACCTGTTTCCTCCAGCATCTTCACAAGGTCCTTTGCTGTTGTTCTGGGATTGATTTGCACTTTTCGCACCAAAGTACATTCATCTCCAGGAGACAGAACGCATCTCTTTCCTGAGCGGTATGACGGCTGCGTGGTCCCATGGTGTTTATACTTGTGTACTGCTTGTTCAGATGAACGTGGTACCTTCAGGCGTTTGGAAATTGCTCCCAAGGATGAACCAGACTTGTGGAGGTCTACAATTGTTTTTCTGAGGTCTTGGCTGATTTCTTTTGATTTTCACATGATGTCAAGCAAAGAGGCACTGAGTTTGAAGGTAGGTCTTGAAATACATCCACAGGTACACCAATTGACTCAAATGATGTCAATTAGCCTATCAGAAGCTTCTAAAGCCATGACACAATTTTATGGAATTTTCCAAGCTGTTTAAAGGCACAGTCAACTTAGTGTAAACGTCTGACCCACTGGAATTGTGATACAGTGAAATAATCTGTCTGTAAACAATTGTTGTAAAAATTACTTGTGTCATGCACAAAGTAGATGTCCTATCTGACTTGCCAAAACTATAGTTTGTTAACAAGAAATTTGTGGAGTGGTTGAAAAATGAGTTTTAATGACTCCAACCTAAGTGTATGTAAACTTCCGACTTCAACTGTACATGAGTGCTAATACTATCTAGTAGGGTTGGTCGTATCCAGATATTCATATCGTCATACCGTCCTCCTCTCATACCAGGATATATGGTATTACTGGCTTAGTACACAAGGGGGTGCCAACATTTTTAATGGAGGCTGTTAGCTAAAAATGATAAAGGACACAAATGAAAAACAAATTGCAAAAACAGGCAATCCAGCTCATAAAGCTATACATATATCAGTCAGGAGCTACAACATGTCATTTTTGGTGAGTTTGGACATTTACAATGGAATGTGAACGAGACACATTGTGCTAATAAAAAAGGTTTTGACGCATGCTTGTCTGAAGGAAGAACAGTACTGGCTCTGAAGCAGCATGAGTAGGCTACAAGTTGTCTGTGTCGAGTCGCTAGGGCAACGGGCCTGCCTGCCCTGGTTTAAGAGGAGAGGAGAGGAGAAGACAGGCTGAGAGTGGAGTGGAGAAAAAATGCAAGGAAGTCAAGATGGTGACAGCTGTACAAATAACTCATCCATAGGGGTTTACTTCTAAAACACGGCAGAAAGCTAACACAATATGATGCCCCATCACCTTATTAGATCAGCCGCTTACTTAGATTAACTAGCAAATTAAATTTAAGGGTTGTGTTAATGCAGAATTCTGCGTTTTTCACGCTGGAAAAAAATGATAAAATGCTTAAGAAATATCTTGATTTAAAATGCTTCTCATTGTAATTTCTGCTCAGCATCAGACTAATTCTGTGCTTCAGTCGCACTTCTCTACTCAGATGAGAATTCATGAACAGGAATTCTATCCTATCAGCAGACAGAGCTCTGTGATGTGGAGATACTCCATCATTCTATCAGCAGACAGAGCTCTGACTGATGTGGAGCTACTCCATCATTCTATCAGCAGACAGAGCTCTGTGATGTGGAGCTACTCCATCATTCTATCAGCAGACAGAGCTCTGATGTGGAGCTACTGTTCTCCATCATTCTATCAGCAGACAGAGCTCTGTGATGTGGAGCTACTGTTCTCCATCATTCTATCAGCAGACAGAGCTCTGTGATGTGGAGCTACTCCATCATTCTATCAGCAGACATAGCTCTGTGATGTGGAGCTACTCCATCATTCTATCAGCAGACAGAGCTCTGTGATGTGGAGCTACTCCATCATTCTATCAGCAGACAGAGCTCTGACTGATGTGGAGCTACTTTTCTCCATCGTTCTATCAGCAGACAGAGCTCTGACTAATGTGGAGCTACTGTTCTCCATCATTCTATCAGCAGACAGAGCTCTGTGATGTGGAGCTACTGTTCTCCATCATTCTATCAGCAGACAGAGCTCTAACTGACGTGGAGCTACTGTTCTCCATCATTCTATCAGCCGACAGATCTCTGACTGATGTGGAGCTACTGTTCTCCGTCATTCTATCAGCAGACATCTCTCTGACTGATGTGGAGCTACTCCATCATTCTATCAGCAGACAGCGCTCTGACTGATGTGGAGCTACTTTTCTCCATCATTCTATCAGCAGACAGAGCTCTGACTGATGTGGAGCTACTGTTCACCATCATTCTATCAGCAGACAGCGCTCTGACTGATGTGGAGCTACTGTTCTCCATCATTCTATCAGCAGACAGAGCTCTGTGATGTGGAGCTACTGTTCTCCATCATTCTATCAGCAGACAGCTCTGACTGATGTGGAGCTACTCCATCATTCTATCAGCAGACAGAGCTCTGACTGATGTGGAGCTTCTCCATCATTCTATCAGCAGACAGAGCTCTGACTGATGTGGAGCTACTCCATCATTCTATCAGCAGACAGCTCTCTGACTGATGTGGAGCTACTGTTCTCCATCATTCTATCAGCAGACAGCACTCTGATTGATGTGGAGCTACTGTTCTCCATCATTCTATCAGCAGACAGAGCTCTGTGATGTGGAGCTACTGTTCTCCATCATTCTATCAGCAGACAGAGCTCTGACTGATGTGGAGCTACTGTTCTCCGTCATTCTATCAGCAGACATCTCTCTGACTGATGTGGAGCTACTGTTCTCCATCATTCTATCAGCAGACAGAGCTCTGACTGATGTGGAGCTACTCCATCATTCTATCAGCAGACAGAGCTCTAACTGATGTGGAGCTACTCCATCATTCTATCAGCAGACAGAGCTCTGACTGATGTGGAGCTACTCCATCATTCTATCAGCAGACAGAGCTCTGTGATGTGGAGCTACTCCATCATTCTATCAGCAGACAGAGCTCTGTGATGTGGAGCTACTGTTCTCCATCATTCTATCAGCAGACAGAGCTCTGTGATGTGGAGCTACTGTTCTCCATCATTCTATCAGCAGACAGAGGTCTGACTAATGTGGAGCTACTGTTCTCCATCATTCTATCAGCAGACAGAGCTCTGTGATGTGGAGCTACTGTTCTCCATCATTCTATCAGCAGACAGAGCTCTGTGATGTGGAGCTACTCCATCATTCTATCAGCAGACAGAGCTCTGTGATGTGGAGCTACTCCATCATTCTATCAGCAGACAGAGCTCTGTGATGTGGAGCTACTCCATCATTCTATCAGCAGACAGAGCTATGACTGATGTGGAGCTACTTTTCTCCATCGTTCTATCAGCAGACAGAGCTCTAACTGACGTGGAGCTACTGTTCTCCATCATTCTATCAGCAGACAGATCTCTGACTGATGTGGAGCTACTGTTCTCCGTCATTCTATCAGCAGACATCTCTCTGACTGATGTGGAGCTACTGTTCTCCATCATTCTATCAGCAGACAGAGCTCTGTGATGTGGAGCTACTGTTCTCCATCATTCTATCAGCAGACAGCTCTGACTGATGTGGAGCTACTCCATCATTCTATCAGCAGACAGAGCTCTGACTGATGTGGAGCTTCTCCATCATTCTATCAGCAGACAGAGCTCTGACTGATGTGGAGCTACTCCATCATTCTATCAGCAGACAGCTCTCTGACTGATGTGGAGCTACTGTTCTCCATCATTCTATCAGCAGACAGCACTCTGATTGATGTGGAGCTACTGTTCTCCATCATTCTATCAGCAGACAGAGCTCTGTGATGTGGAGCTACTGTTCTCCATCATTCTATCAGCAGACAGAGCTCTGACTGATGTGGAGCTACTGTTCTCCGTCATTCTATCAGCAGACATCTCTCTGACTGATGTGGAGCTACTGTTCTCCATCATTCTATCAGCAGACAGAGCTCTGACTGATGTGGAGCTACTCCATCATTCTATCAGCAGACAGAGCTCTAACTGATGTGGAGCTACTCCATCATTCTATCAGCAGACAGAGCTCTGACTGATGTGGAGCTACTCCATCATTCTATCAGCAGACAGAGCTCTGTGATGTGGAGCTACTCCATCATTCTATCAGCAGACAGAGCTCTGTGATGTGGAGCTACTGTTCTCCATCATTCTATCAGCAGACAGAGCTCTGTGATGTGGAGCTACTGTTCTCCATCATTCTATCAGCAGACAGAGCTCTGTGATGTGGAGCTACTCCATCATTCTATCAGCAGACAGAGCTCTGTGATGTGGAGCTACTCCATCATTCTATCAGCAGACAGAGCTCTGACTAATGTGGAGCTACTGTTCTCCATCATTCTATCAGCAGACAGAGCTCTAACTGACGTGGAGCTACTGTTCTCCATCATTCTATCAGCAGACAGATCTCTGACTGATGTGGAGCTACTGTTCTCCGTCATTCTATCAGCAGACATCTCTCTGACTGATGTGGAGCTACTCCATCATTCTATCAGCAGACAGAGCTCTGACTGATGTGGAGCTTCTCCATCATTCTATCAGCAGACAGAGCTCTGACTGATGTGGAGCTACTCCATCATTCTATCAGCAGACAGCTCTCTGACTGATGTGGAGCTACTGTTCTCCATCATTCTATCAGCAGACAGCACTCTGATTGATGTGGAGCTACTGTTCTCCATCATTCGATCAGCAGACAGAGCTCTGTGATGTGGAGCTACTGTTCTCCATCATTCTATCAGCAGACAGAGCTCTGACTGATGTGGAGCTACTGTTCTCCGTCATTCTATCAGCAGACATCTCTCTGACTGATGTGGAGCTACTGTTCTCCATCATTCTATCAGCAGACAGCACTCTGATTGATGTGGAGCTACTGTTCTCCATCATTCTATCAGCAGACAGAGCTCTGTGATGTGGAGCTACTGTTCTCCATCATTCTATCAGCAGACAGAGCTCTGACTGATGTGGAGCTACTGTTCTCCGTCATTCTATCAGCAGACATCTCTCTGACTGATGTGGAGCTACTGTTCTCCATCATTCTATCAGCAGACAGAGCTCTGACTGATGTGGAGCTACTCCATCATTCTATCAGCAGACAGAGCTCTAACTGATGTGGAGCTACTCCATCATTCTATCAGCAGACAGAGCTCTGACTGATGTGGAGCTACTCCATCATTCTATCAGCAGACAGAGCTCTGTGATGTGGAGCTACTCCATCATTCTATCAGCAGACAGAGCTCTGTGATGTGGAGCTACTGTTCTCCATCATTCTATCAGCAGACAGAGCTCTGTGATGTGGAGCTACTGTTCTCCATCATTCTATCAGCAGACAGAGCTCTGTGATGTGGAGCTACTCCATCATTCTATCAGCAGACAGAGCTCTGTGATGTGGAGCTACTCCATCATTCTATCAGCAGACAGAGCTCTGACTAATGTGGAGCTACTGTTCTCCATCATTCTATCAGCAGACAGAGCTCTAACTGACGTGGAGCTACTGTTCTCCATCATTCTATCAGCAGACAGATCTCTGACTGATGTGGAGCTACTGTTCTCCGTCATTCTATCAGCAGACATCTCTCTGACTGATGTGGAGCTACTCCATCATTCTATCAGCAGACAGAGCTCTGACTGATGTGGAGCTTCTCCATCATTCTATCAGCAGACAGAGCTCTGACTGATGTGGAGCTACTCCATCATTCTATCAGCAGACAGCTCTCTGACTGATGTGGAGCTACTGTTCTCCATCATTCTATCAGCAGACAGCACTCTGATTGATGTGGAGCTACTGTTCTCCATCATTCTATCAGCAGACAGAGCTCTGTGATGTGGAGCTACTGTTCTCCATCATTCTATCAGCAGACAGAGCTCTGACTGATGTGGAGCTACTGTTCTCCGTCATTCTATCAGCAGACATCTCTCTGACTGATGTGGAGCTACTGTTCTCCATCATTCTATCAGCAGACAGCACTCTGATTGATGTGGAGCTACTGTTCTCCATCATTCTATCAGCAGACAGAGCTCTGTGATGTGGAGCTACTGTTCTCCATCATTCTATCAGCAGACAGAGCTCTGACTGATGTGGAGCTACTGTTCTCCGTCATTCTATCAGCAGACATCTCTCTGACTGATGTGGAGCTACTGTTCTCCATCATTCTATCAGCAGACAGAGCTCTGACTGATGTGGAGCTACTCCATCATTCTATCAGCAGACAGAGCTCTAACTGATGTGGAGCTACTCCATCATTCTATCAGCAGACAGAGCTCTGACTGATGTGGAGCTACTCCATCATTCTATCAGCAGACAGAGCTCTGTGATGTGGAGCTACTCCATCATTCTATCAGCAGACAGAGCTCTGTGATGTGGAGCTACTGTTCTCCATCATTCTATCAGCAGACAGAGCTCTGTGATGTGGAGCTACTGTTCTCCATCATTCTATCAGCAGACAGAGGTCTGACTAATGTGGAGCTACTGTTCTCCATCATTCTATCAGCAGACAGAGCTCTGTGATGTGGAGCTACTGTTCTCCATCATTCTATCAGCAGACAGAGCTCTGTGATGTGGAGCTACTCCATCATTCTATCAGCAGACAGAGCTCTGTGATGTGGAGCTACTCCATCATTCTATCAGCAGACAGAGCTCTGTGATGTGGAGCTACTCCATCATTCTATCAGCAGACAGAGCTATGACTGATGTGGAGCTACTTTTCTCCATCGTTCTATCAGCAGACAGAGCTCTAACTGACGTGGAGCTACTGTTCTCCATCATTCTATCAGCAGACAGATCTCTGACTGATGTGGAGCTACTGTTCTCCGTCATTCTATCAGCAGACATCTCTCTGACTGATGTGGAGCTACTGTTCTCCATCATTCTATCAGCAGACAGAGCTCTGTGATGTGGAGCTACTGTTCTCCATCATTCTATCAGCAGACAGCTCTGACTGATGTGGAGCTACTCCATCATTCTATCAGCAGACAGAGCTCTGACTGATGTGGAGCTTCTCCATCATTCTATCAGCAGACAGAGCTCTGACTGATGTGGAGCTACTCCATCATTCTATCAGCAGACAGCTCTCTGACTGATGTGGAGCTACTGTTCTCCATCATTCTATCAGCAGACAGCACTCTGATTGATGTGGAGCTACTGTTCTCCATCATTCTATCAGCAGACAGAGCTCTGTGATGTGGAGCTACTGTTCTCCATCATTCTATCAGCAGACAGAGCTCTGACTGATGTGGAGCTACTGTTCTCCGTCATTCTATCAGCAGACATCTCTCTGACTGATGTGGAGCTACTGTTCTCCATCATTCTATCAGCAGACAGAGCTCTGACTGATGTGGAGCTACTCCATCATTCTATCAGCAGACAGAGCTCTAACTGATGTGGAGCTACTCCATCATTCTATCAGCAGACAGAGCTCTGACTGATGTGGAGCTACTCCATCATTCTATCAGCAGACAGAGCTCTGTGATGTGGAGCTACTCCATCATTCTATCAGCAGACAGAGCTCTGTGATGTGGAGCTACTGTTCTCCATCATTCTATCAGCAGACAGAGCTCTGTGATGTGGAGCTACTGTTCTCCATCATTCTATCAGCAGACAGAGCTCTGTGATGTGGAGCTACTCCATCATTCTATCAGCAGACAGAGCTCTGTGATGTGGAGCTACTCCATCATTCTATCAGCAGACAGAGCTCTGACTAATGTGGAGCTACTGTTCTCCATCATTCTATCAGCAGACAGAGCTCTAACTGACGTGGAGCTACTGTTCTTAATCATTCTATCAGCAGACAGATCTCTGACTGATGTGGAGCTACTGTTCTCCGTCATTCTATCAGCAGACATCTCTCTGACTGATGTGGAGCTACTCCATCATTCTATCAGCAGACAGCGCTCTGACTGATGTGGAGCTACTGTTCTCCATCATTCTATCAGCAGACAGCTCTCTGACTGATGTGCAGCTACTCTTCTCCATCATTCTATCAGCAGACAGAGCTCTGTGATGTGGAGCTACTGTTCTCCATCATTCTATCAGCAGACAGAGCTCTGTGATGTGGAGCTACTGTTTTCTATCATTCTATCAGCAGACAGAGCTCTGACTGATGTGGAGCTACTGTTCTCCATCATTCTATCAGCAGACATCTCTCTGACTGATGTGGAGCTACTCCATCATTCTATCAGCAGACAGAGCTCTGACTGATGTGGAGCTACTCCATCATTCTATCAGCAGACAGAGCTCTGACTGATGTGGAGCTACTCCATCATTCTATCAGCAGACAGCGCTCTGACTGATGTGGAGCTACTGTTCTCCATCATTCTATCAGCAGAAAGAGCTCTGTGATGTGGAGCTACTGTTCTCCATCATTGTATCAGCAGACAGAGCTCTGTGATGTGGAGCTACTGTTCTCCATCATTCTATCAGCAGACAGAGCTTTGACTGATGTGGAGCTACTCCATCATTCTATCAGCAGACAGAGCTCTGACTGATGTGGAGCTTCTCCATCATTCTATCAGCAGACAGAGCTCTGACTGATGTGGAGCTACTCCATCATTCTATCAGCAGACAGCTCTCTGACTGATGTGGAGCTACTGTTCTCCATAATTCTATCAGCAGACAACACTCTGACTGATGTGGAGCTACTGTTCTCCATCATTCTATCAGCAGACAGAGCTCTGTGATGTGGAGCTACTGTTCTCCATCATTCTATCAGCAGACAGAGCTCCGTGATGTGGAGCTACTGTTCTCCATCATTCTATCAGCAGACACAGCTCTTACTGATGTGGAGCTACTGTTCTCCGTCATTCTATCAGCAGACATCTCTCTAACTTATGTGGAGCTACTGTTCTCCATCATTCTATCAGCAGACAGAGCTCTGACTGATGTGGAGCTACTTTTCTCCATCATTCTATCAGCAGACAGAGCTCTAACTGATGTGGAGCTACTCCATCATTCTATCAGCAGACAGAGCTCTGACTGATGTGGAGCTACTCCATCATTCTATCAGCAGACAGAGCTCTGTGATGTGGAGCTACTCCATAATTCTATCAGCAGACAGAGCTCTGTGATGTGGAGCTACTTTTCTCCATCATTCTATCAGCAGACAACTCTCTGACTGATGTGGAGCTACTGTTCTCCATCATTCTATCAGCAGACAGAGCTCTGTGATGTGGAGCTACTCCATCATTCTATCAGCAGACAGAGCTCTGTGATGTGGAGCTACTCCATCATTCTATCAGCAGACAGAGCTCTGACTGATGTGGAGCTACTTTTCTCCATCGTTCTATCAGCAGACAGAGCTCTGACTAATGTGGAGCTACTGTTCTCCATCATTCTATCAGCAGACAGAGCTCTGACTGATGTGGAGCTACTGTTCTCCATCATTCTATCAGCAGACAGAGCTCTAACTGATGTGGAGCTACTCCATCATTCTATCAGCAGACAGAGCTCTGACTGATGTGGAGCTACTCCATCATTCTATCAGCAGACAGAGCTCTGACTGATGTGGAGCTACTCCATCATTCTATCAGCAGACAGAGCTCTGTGATGTGGAGCTACTGTTCTCCATCATTCTATCAGCAGACAGAGCTCTGTGATGTGGAGCTACTGTTCTCCATCATTCTATCAGCAGACAGAGCTCTGTGATGTGGAGCTACTGTTCTCCATCATTCTATCAGCAGACAGAGCTCTGACTGATGTGGAGCTACTGTTCTCCATCATTCTATCAGCAGACAGAGCTCTGACTAATGTGGAGCTACTGTTCTCCATCATTCTATCAGCAGACAGAGCTCTGTGATGTGGAGCTACTGTTCTCCATCATTCTATCAGCAGACAGAGCTCTGACTGATGTGGAGCTACTGTTCTCCATCATTCTATCAGCAGACAGAGCTCTGTGATGTGGAGCTACTGTTCTCCATCATTCTATCAGCAGACAGAGCTCTGTGATGTGGAGCTACTGTTCTCCATCATTCTATCAGCAGACAGAGCTCTGTGATGTGGAGCTACTCCATCATTCTATCAGCAGACAGAGCTCTGTGATGTGGAGCTACTCCATCATTCTATCAGCAGACAGAGCTCTGTGATGTGGAGCTACTCCATCATTCTATCAGCAGACAGAGCTATGACTGATGTGGAGCTACTTTTCTCCATCGTTCTATCAGCAGAGAGAGCTCTAACTGACGTGGAGCTACTGTTCTCCATCATTCTATCAGCAGACAGATCTCTGACTGATGTGGAGCTACTCCATCATTCTATCAGCAGACAGCGCTCTGACTGATGTGGAGCTACTCCATCATTCTATCAGCAGACAGCGCTCTGACTGATGTGGAGCTACTGTTCTCCATCATTCTATCAGCAGACAGCGCTCTGACTGATGTGCATCTACTCTTCTCCATCATTCTATCAGCAGACAGAGCTCTGTGATGTGGAGCTACTGTTCTCCATCATTCTATCAGCAGACAGAGCTCTGTGATGTGGAGCTACTGTTTTCCATCATTCTATCAGCAGACAGAGCTCTGACTGATGTGGAGCTACTGTTCTCCATCATTCTATCAGCAGACATCTCTCTGACTGATGTGGAGCTACTCCATCATTCTATCAGCAGACAGAGCTCTGACTGATGTGGAGCTACTCCATCATTCTATCAGCAGACAGAGCTCTGACTGATGTGGAGCTACTCCATCATTCTATCAGCAGACAGCGCTCTGACTGATGTGGAGCTACTGTTCTCCATCATTCTATCAGCAGACAGAGCTCTGTGATGTGGAGCTACTGTTCTCCATCATTCTATCAGCAGACAGAGCTCTGTGATGTGGAGCTACTGTTCTCCATCATTCTATCAGCAGACAGAGCTTTGACTGATGTGGAGCTACTCCATCATTCTATCAGCAGACAGAGCTCTGACTGATGTGGAGCTTCTCCATCATTCTATCAGCAGACAGAGCTCTGACTGATGTGGAGCTACTCCATCATTCTATCAGCAGACAGCTCTCTGACTGATGTGGAGCTACTGTTCTCCATAATTCTATCAGCAGACAGCACTCTGACTGATGTGGAGCTACTGTTCTCCATCATTCTATCAGCAGACAGAGCTCTGTGATGTGGAGCTACTGTTCTCCATCATTCTATCAGCAGACAGAGCTCCGTGAATTGGGTGCTACTGTTCTCCATCATTCTATCAGCAGACAGAGCTCTGACTGATGTGGAGCTACTGTTCTCCGTCATTCTATCAGCAGACATCTCTCTAACTTATGTGGAGCTACTGTTCTCCATCATTCTATCAGCAGACAGAGCTCTGACTGATGTGGAGCTACTTTTCTCCATCATTCTATCAGCAGACAGAGCTCTAACTGATGTGGAGCTACTCCATCATTCTATCAGCAGACAGAGCTCTGACTGATGTGGAGCTACTCCATCATTCTATCAGCAGACAGAGCTCTGTGATGTGGAGCTACTCCATAATTCTATCAGCAGACAGAGCTCTGTGATGTGGAGCTACTTTTCTCCATCATTCTATCAGCAGACAACTCTCTGACTGATGTGGAGCTACTGTTCTCCATCATTCTATCAGCAGACAGAGCTCTGACTGATGTGGAGCTACTTTTCTCCATCATTCTATCAGCAGACAGAGCTCTGACTGATGTGGAGCTACTGTTCTCCATCATTCTATCAGCAGACAGAGCTCTAACTGATGTGGAGCTACTCCATCATTCTATCAGCAGACAGAGCTCTGACTGATGTGGAGCTACTCCATCATTCTATCAGCAGACAGAGCTCTGACTGATGTGGAGCTACTCCATCATTCTATCAGCAGACAGAGCTCTGTGATGTGTAGCTACTGTTCTCCATCATTCTATCAGCAGACAGAGCTCTGTGATGTGGAGCTACTGTTCTCCATCATTCTATCAGCAGACAGAGCTCTGTGATGTGGAGCTACTGTTCTCCATCATTCTATCAGCAGACAGAGCTCTGACTGATGTGGAGCTACTGTTCTCCATCATTCTATCAGCAGACAGAGCTCTGTGATGTGGAGCTACTGTTCTCCATCATTCTATCAGCAGACAGAGCTCTGTGATGTGGAGCTACTGTTCTCCATCATTCTATCAGCAGACAGAGCTCTGTGATGTGGAGCTACTCCATCATTCTATCAGCAGACAGAGCTCTGACTGATGTGGAGCTACTCCATCATTCTATCAGCAGACAGCTCTCTGACTGATGTGGAGCTACTGTTCTCCATAATTCTATCAGCAGACAGCACTCTGACTGATGTGGAGCTACTGTTCTCCATCATTCTATCAGCAGACAGAGCTCTGTGATGTGGAGCTACTGTTCTCCATCATTCTATCAGCAGACAGAGCTCCGTGAATTGGGTGCTACTGTTCTCCATCATTCTATCAGCAGACAGAGCTCTGACTGATGTGGAGCTACTGTTCTCCGTCATTCTATCAGCAGACATCTCTCTAACTTATGTGGAGCTACTGTTCTCCATCATTCTATCAGCAGACAGAGCTCTGACTGATGTGGAGCTACTTTTCTCCATCATTCTATCAGCAGACAGAGCTCTAACTGATGTGGAGCTACTCCATCATTCTATCAGCAGACAGAGCTCTGACTGATGTGGAGCTACTCCATCATTCTATCAGCAGACAGAGCTCTGTGATGTGGAGCTACTCCATAATTCTATCAGCAGACAGAGCTCTGTGATGTGGAGCTACTTTTCTCCATCATTCTATCAGCAGACAACTCTCTGACTGATGTGGAGCTACTGTTCTCCATCATTCTATCAGCAGACAGAGCTCTGACTGATGTGGAGCTACTTTTCTCCATCATTCTATCAGCAGACAGAGCTCTGACTGATGTGGAGCTACTGTTCTCCATCATTCTATCAGCAGACAGAGCTCTAACTGATGTGGAGCTACTCCATCATTCTATCAGCAGACAGAGCTCTGACTGATGTGGAGCTACTCCATCATTCTATCAGCAGACAGAGCTCTGACTGATGTGGAGCTACTCCATCATTCTATCAGCAGACAGAGCTCTGTGATGTGTAGCTACTGTTCTCCATCATTCTATCAGCAGACAGAGCTCTGTGATGTGGAGCTACTGTTCTCCATCATTCTATCAGCAGACAGAGCTCTGTGATGTGGAGCTACTGTTCTCCATAATTCTATCAGCAGACAGCACTCTGACTGATGTGGAGCTACTGTTCTCCATCATTCTATCAGCAGACAGAGCTCTGTGATGTGGAGCTACTGTTCTCCATCATTCTATCAGCAGACAGAGCTCCGTGAATTGGGTGCTACTGTTCTCCATCATTCTATCAGCAGACAGAGCTCTGACTGATGTGGAGCTACTGTTCTCCGTCATTCTATCAGCAGACATCTCTCTAACTTATGTGGAGCTACTGTTCTCCATCATTCTATCAGCAGACAGAGCTCTGACTGATGTGGAGCTACTTTTCTCCATCATTCTATCAGCAGACAGAGCTCTAACTGATGTGGAGCTACTCCATCATTCTATCAGCAGACAGAGCTCTGACTGATGTGGAGCTACTCCATCATTCTATCAGCAGACAGAGCTCTGTGATGTGGAGCTACTCCATAATTCTATCAGCAGACAGAGCTCTGTGATGTGGAGCTACTTTTCTCCATCATTCTATCAGCAGACAACTCTCTGACTGATGTGGAGCTACTGTTCTCCATCATTCTATCAGCAGACAGAGCTCTGACTGATGTGGAGCTACTTTTCTCCATCATTCTATCAGCAGACAGAGCTCTGACTGATGTGGAGCTACTGTTCTCCATCATTCTATCAGCAGACAGAGCTCTAACTGATGTGGAGCTACTCCATCATTCTATCAGCAGACAGAGCTCTGACTGATGTGGAGCTACTCCATCATTCTATCAGCAGACAGAGCTCTGACTGATGTGGAGCTACTCCATCATTCTATCAGCAGACAGAGCTCTGTGATGTGTAGCTACTGTTCTCCATCATTCTATCAGCAGACAGAGCTCTGTGATGTGGAGCTACTGTTCTCCATCATTCTATCAGCAGACAGAGCTCTGTGATGTGGAGCTACTGTTCTCCATCATTCTATCAGCAGACAGAGCTCTGACTGATGTGGAGCTACTGTTCTCCATCAATTATATCAGCAGACAGAGCTCTGTGATGTGGAGCTACTGTTCTCCATCATTCTATCAGCAGACAGAGCTCTGTGATGTGGAGCTACTGTTCTCCATCATTCTATCAGCAGACAGAGCTCTGTGATGTGGAGCTACTCCATCATTCTATCAGCAGACAGAGCTCTGACTGATGTGGAGCTACTCCATCATTCTATCAGCAGACAGCTCTCTGACTGATGTGGAGCTACTGTTCTCCATAATTCTATCAGCAGACAGCACTCTGACTGATGTGGAGCTACTGTTCT
Source organism: Salvelinus fontinalis (assembly GCF_029448725.1). Taxonomy (NCBI): domain Eukaryota; kingdom Metazoa; phylum Chordata; class Actinopteri; order Salmoniformes; family Salmonidae; genus Salvelinus; species Salvelinus fontinalis. Next base: position 17,088,609 of record NC_074694.1, read on the forward strand.
CCATCATTCTATCAGCAGACAGAGCTCTGTGATGTGGAGCTACTGTTCTCCATCATTCTATCAGCAGACAGAGCTCCGTGAATTGGGTGCTACTGTTCTCCATCATTCTATCAGCAGACAGAGCTCTGACTGATGTGGAGCTACTGTTCTCCGTCATTCTATCAGCAGACATCTCTCTAACTTATGTGGAGCTACTGTTCTCCATCATTCTATCAGCAGACAGAGCTCTGACTGATGTGGAGCTACTTTTCTCCATCATTCTATCAGCAGACAGAGCTCTAACTGATGTGGAGCTACTCCATCATTCTATCAGCAGACAGAGCTCTGACTGATGTGGAGCTACTCCATCATTCTATCAGCAGACAGAGCTCTGTGATGTGGAGCTACTCCATAATTCTATCAGCAGACAGAGCTCTGTGATGTGGAGCTACTTTTCTCCATCATTCTATCAGCAGACAACTCTCTGACTGATGTGGAGCTACTGTTCTCCATCATTCTATCAGCAGACAGAGCTCTGACTGATGTGGAGCTACTTTTCTCCATCATTCTATCAGCAGACAGAGCTCTGACTGATGTGGAGCTACTGTTCTCCATCATTCTATCAGCAGACAGAGCTCTAACTGATGTGGAGCTACTCCATCATTCTATCAGCAGACAGAGCTCTGACTGATGTGGAGCTACTCCATCATTCTATCAGCAGACAGAGCTCTGACTGATGTGGAGCTACTCCATCATTCTATCAGCAGACAGAGCTCTGTGATGTGTAGCTACTGTTCTCCATCATTCTATCAGCAGACAGAGCTCTGTGATGTGGAGCTACTGTTCTCCATCATTCTATCAGCAGACAGAGCTCTGTGATGTGGAGCTACTGTTCTCCATCATTCTATCAGCAGACAGAGCTCTGACTGATGTGGAGCTACTGTTCTCCATCATTCTATCAGCAGACAGAGCTCTGTGATGTGGAGCTACTGTTCTCCATCATTCTATCAGCAGACAGAGCTCTGACTGATGTGGAGCTACTGTTCTCCATCATTCTATCAGCAGACAGAGCTCTAACTGATGTGGAGCTACTCCATCATTCTATCAGCAGACAGAGCTCTGACTGATGTGGAGCTACTCCATCATTCTATCAGCAGACAGAGCTCTGACTGATGTGGAGCTACTCCATCATTCTATCAGCAGACAGAGCTCTGTGATGTGTAGCTACTGTTCTCCATCATTCTATCAGCAGACAGAGCTCTGTGATGTGGAGCTACTGTTCTCCATCATTCTATCAGCAGACAGAGCTCTGTGATGTGGAGCTACTGTTCTCCATCATTCTATCAGCAGACAGAGCTCTGACTGATGTGGAGCTACTGTTCTCCATCATTCTATCAGCAGACAGAGCTCTGTGATGTGGAGCTACTGTTCTCCATCATTCTATCAGCAGACAGAGCTCTGTGATGTGGAGCTACTGTTCTCCATCATTCTATCAGCAGACAGAGCTCTGTGATGTGGAGCTACTCCATCATTCTATCAGCAGACAGAGCTCTGACTGATGTGGAGCTACTCCATCATTCTATCAGCAGACAGCTCTCTGACTGATGTGGAGCTACTGTTCTCCATAATTCTATCAGCAGACAGCACTCTGACTGATGTGGAGCTACTGTTCTCCATCATTCTATCAGCAGACAGAGCTCTGTGATGTGGAGCTACTGTTCTCCATCATTCTATCAGCAGACAGAGCTCCGTGAATTGGGTGCTACTGTTCTCCATCATTCTATCAGCAGACAGAGCTCTGACTGATGTGGAGCTACTGTTCTCCGTCATTCTATCAGCAGACATCTCTCTAACTTATGTGGAGCTACTGTTCTCCATCATTCTATCAGCAGACAGAGCTCTGACTGATGTGGAGCTACTTTTCTCCATCATTCTATCAGCAGACAGAGCTCTAACTGATGTGGAGCTACTCCATCATTCTATCAGCAGACAGAGCTCTGACTGATGTGGAGCTACTCCATCATTCTATCAGCAGACAGAGCTCTGTGATGTGGAGCTACTCCATAATTCTATCAGCAGACAGAGCTCTGTGATGTGGAGCTACTTTTCTCCATCATTCTATCAGCAGACAACTCTCTGACTGATGTGGAGCTACTGTTCTCCATCATTCTATCAGCAGACAGAGCTCTGACTGATGTGGAGCTACTTTTCTCCATCATTCTATCAGCAGACAGAGCTCTGACTGATGTGGAGCTACTGTTCTCCATCATTCTATCAGCAGACAGAGCTCTAACTGATGTGGAGCTACTCCATCATTCTATCAGCAGACAGAGCTCTGACTGATGTGGAGCTACTCCATCATTCTATCAGCAGACAGAGCTCTGACTGATGTGGAGCTACTCCATCATTCTATCAGCAGACAGAGCTCTGTGATGTGTAGCTACTGTTCTCCATCATTCTATCAGCAGACAGAGCTCTGTGATGTGGAGCTACTGTTCTCCATCATTCTATCAGCAGACAGAGCTCTGTGATGTGGAGCTACTGTTCTCCATCATTCTATCAGCAGACAGAGCTCTGACTGATGTGGAGCTACTGTTCTCCATCATTCTATCAGCAGACAGAGCTCTGTGATGTGGAGCTACTGTTCTCCATCATTCTATCAGCAGACAGAGCTCTGTGATGTGGAGCTACTGTTCTCCATCATTCTATCAGCAGACAGAGCTCTGTGATGTGGAGCTACTGTTCTCCATCATTCTATCAGCAGACAGAGCTCTGACTGATGTGGAGCTACTCCATCATTCTATCAGCAGACAGAGCTCTGTGATGTGTAGCTACTGTTCTCCATCATTCTATCAGCAGACAGAGCTCTGTGATGTGGAGCTACTGTTCTCCATCATTCTATCAGCAGACAGAGCTCTGTGATGTGGAGCTACTCCATCATTCTATCAGCAGACAGAGCTCTGTGATGTGGAGCTACTCCATCATTCTATCAGCAGACAGAGCTCTGTGATGTGGAGCTACTGTTCTCCATCATTCTATCAGCAGACAGAGCTCTAACTGACGTGGAGCTACTGTTCTCCATCATTCTATAAGCAGACAGATCTCTGACTGATGTGGAGCTACTGTTCTCCGTCATTCTATCAGCAGACATCTCTCTGACTGATGTGGAGCTACTCCATCATTCTATCAGCAGACAGAGATCTGTGATGTGGAGCTACTGTTCTCCATCATTCTATCAGCAGACAGCGCTCTGACTGATGTGCAGCTACTCTTCTCCATCATTCTATCAGCAGACAGAGCTCTGTGATGTGGAGCTACTGTTCTCCATCATTCTATCAGCAGACAGAGCTCTGTGATGTGGAGCTACTGTTCTCCATCATTCTTTCAGCAGACAGAGCTCTGACTGATGTGGAGCTACTGTTCTCCATCATTCTATCAGCAGACATCTCTCAGACTGATGTGGAGCTACTCCATCATTGTATCAGCAGACAGAGCTCTGACTGATGTGGAGCTACTCCATCATTCTATCAGCAGACAGAGCTCTGACTGATGTGGAGCTACTCCATCATTCTATCAGCAGACAGCTCTCTGACTGACGGTGAGCTACTGTTCTCCATCATTCTATCAGCAGACAGCACTCTGACTTATGTGGAGCTACTGTTCTCCATCATTCTATCAGCAGACAGAGCTCTGTGATGTGGAGCTACTGTTCTCCATCATTCTATCAGCAGACAGAGCTCCGTGATGTGGAGCTACTGTTCTCCATCATTCTATCAGCAGACAGAGCTCTGACTGATGTGGAGCTACTGTTATCCGTCATTCTATCAGCAGACATCTCTCTGACTGATGTGGAGCTACTGTTCTCCATCATTCTATCAGCAGACAGAGCTCTGACTGATGTGGAGCTACTTTTCTCCATCATTCTATCAGCAGACAGAGCTCTGACTGATGTGGAGCTACTGTTCTCCATCATTCTATCAGCAGACAGAGCTCTAACTGATGTGGAGCTACTCCATCATTCTATCAGCAGACAGAGCTCTGACTGATGTGGAGCTACTCCATCATTCTATCAGCAGACAGAGCTCTGTGATGTGGAGCTACTCCATCATTCTATCAGCAGACAGAGCTCTGTGATGTGGAGCTACTGTTCTCCATCATTCTATCAGCAGACAGAGCTCTGTGATGTGGAGCTACTGTTCTCCATCATTCTATCAGCAGACAGAGCTCTGTGATGTGGAGCTACTGTTCTCCATCATTCTATCAGCAGACAGAGCTCTGACTGATGTGGAGCTACTGTTCTCCATCATTCTATCAGCAGACAGAGCTCTGTGATGTGGAGCTACTGTTCTCCATCATTCTATCAGCAGACAGAGCTCTGATGTGGAGCTACTGTTCTCCATCATTCTATCAGCAGACAGAGCTCTGACTAATGTGGAGCTACTGTTCTCCATCATTCTATCAGCAGACAGAGCTCTGTGATGTGGAGCTACTCCATCATTCTATCAGCAGACAGAGCTCTGTGATGTGGAGCTACTCCATCATTCTATCAGGAGACAGAGCTCTGTGATGTGGAGCTACTCCATCACTCTATCAGCAGACAGAGCTCTGACTGATGTGGAGCTACTTTCCTCCATCGTTCTATCAGCAGACAGAGCTCTGTGATGTGGAGCTACTCCATCACTCTATCAGCAGACAGATCTCTGACTGATGTGGAGCAACTGTTCTCCGTCATTCTATCAGCAGACATCTCTCTGACTGATGTGGAGCTACTCCATCATTCTATCAGCAGACAGAGCTCTGTGATGTGGAGCTACTGTTCTCCATCATTCTATCAGCAGACAGCGCTCTGACTGATGTGCAGCTACTCTTCTCCATCATTCTATCAGCAGACAGAGCTCTGTGATGTGGAGCTACTGTTCTCCATCATTCTATCAGCAGACAGAGCTCTGTGATGTGGAGCTACTGTTCTCCATCATTCTATCAGCAGACAGAGCTCTGACTGATGTGGAGCTACTGTTCTCCATCATTCTATCAGCAGACATCTCTCTGACTGATGTGGAGCTACTCCATCATTCTATCAGCAGACAGAGCTCTGACTGATGTGGAACTACTCCATCATTCTATCAGCAGACAGAGCTCTGACTTATGTGGAGCTACTCCATCATTCTATCAGCAGACAGCTCTCTGACTGATGGTGAGCTACTGTTCTCCATCATTCTATCAGCAGACAGCACTCTGACTTATGTGGAGCTACTGTTCTCCATCATTCTATCAGCAGACAGAGCTCTGTGATGTGGAGCTACTGTTCTCCATCATTCTATCAGCAGACAGAGCTCCGTGATGTGGAGCTACTGTTCTCCATCATTCTATCAGCAGACAGAGCTCTGACTGATGTGGAGCTACTGTTATCCGTCATTCTATCAGCAGACATCTCTCTGACTGATGTGGAGCTACTGTTCTCCATCATTCTATCAGCAGACAGAGCTCTGACTGATGTGGAGCTACTTTTCTCCATCATTCTATCAGCAGACAGAGCTCTGACTGATGTGGAGCTATTGTTCTCCATCATTCTATCAGCAGACAGAGATCTGTGATGTGGAGCTACTGTTCTCCATCATTCTATCAGCAGACAGCGCTCTGACTGATGTGCAGCTACTCTTCTCCATCATTCTATCAGCAGACAGAGCTCTGTGATGTGGAGCTACTGTTCTCCATCATTCTATCAGCAGACAGAGCTCTGTGATGTGGAGCTACTGTTCTCCATCATTCTTTCAGCAGACAGAGCTCTGACTGATGTGGAGCTACTGTTCTCCATCATTCTATCAGCAGACATCTCTCAGACTGATGTGGAGCTACTCCATCATTGTATCAGCAGACAGAGCTCTGACTGATGTGGAGCTACTCCATCATTCTATCAGCAGACAGAGCTCTGACTGATGTGGAGCTACTCCATCATTCTATCAGCAGACAGCTCTCTGACTGACGGTGAGCTACTGTTCTCCATCATTCTATCAGCAGACAGCACTCTGACTTATGTGGAGCTACTGTTCTCCATCATTCTATCAGCAGACAGAGCTCTGTGATGTGGAGCTACTGTTCTCCATCATTCTATCAGCAGACAGAGCTCCGTGATGTGGAGCTACTGTTCTCCATCATTCTATCAGCAGACAGCTCTCTGACTGACGGTGAGCTACTGTTCTCCATCATTCTATCAGCAGACAGAGCTCTGTGATGTGGAGCTACTGTTCTCCATCATTCTATCAGCAGACAGAGCTCCGTGATGTGGAGCTACTGTTATCCGTCATTCTATCAGCAGACATCTCTCTGACTGATGTGGAGCTACTGTTCTCCATCATTCTATCAGCAGACAGAGCTCTGACTGATGTGGAGCTACTTTTCTCCATCATTCTATCAGCAGACAGAGCTCTGACTGATGTGGAGCTACTGTTCTCCATCATTCTATCAGCAGACAGAGCTCTGTGATGTGGAGCTACTGTTCTCCATCATTCTATCAGCAGACAGAGCTCTGTGATGTGGAGCTACTCCATCATTCTATCAGCAGACAGAGCTCTGTGATGTGGAGCTACTGTTCTCCATCATTCTATCAGCAGACAGAGCTCTGTGATGTGGAGCTACTGTTCTCCATCATTCTATCAGCAGACAGAGCTCTGTGATGTGGAGCTACTGTTCTCCATCATTCTATCAGCAGACAGAGCTCCGTGATGTGGAGCTACTGTTATCCGTCATTCTATCAGCAGACATCTCTCTGACTGATGTGGAGCTACTGTTCTCCATCATTCTATCAGCAGACAGAGCTCTGACTGATGTGGAGCTACTTTTCTCCATCATTCTATCAGCAGACAGAGCTCTGACTGATGTGGAGCTACTGTTCTCCATCATTCTATCAGCAGACAGAGCTCTGTGATGTGGAGCTACTCCATCATTCTATCAGCAGACAGAGCTCTGTGATGTGGAGCTACTGTTCTCCATCATTCTATCAGCAGACAGAGCTCTGTGATGTGGAGCTACTGTTCTCCATCATCCTATCAGCAGACAGAGCTCTGTGATGTGGAGCTACTCCATCATTCTATCAGCAGACAGAGCTCTGTGATGTGGAGCTACTCCATCATTCTATCAGCAGACAGAGCTCTGTGATGTGGAGCTACTCCATCACTCTATCAGCAGACAGAGCTCTGACTGATGTGGAGCTACTTTCCTCCATCGTTCTATCAGCAGACAGAGCTATGTGATGTGGAGCTACTCCATCACTCTATCAGCAGACAGATCTCTGACTGATGTGGAGCTACTGTTCTCCATCATTCTATCAGCAGACAGAGCTCTGACTGATGTGGAGCTACTGTTCTCCATCATTCTATCAGCAGACAGAGCTCTGTGATGTGGAGCTACTGTTCTCCATCATTCTATCAGCAGACAGAGCTCTGATGTGGAGCTACTGTTCTCCATCATTCTATCAGCAGACAGAGCTCTGACTAATGTGGAGCTACTGTTCTCCATCATTCTATCAGCAGACAGAGCTCTGTGATGTGGAGCTACTCCATCATTCTATCAGCAGACAGAGCTCTGTGATGTGGAGCTACTCCATCATTCTATCAGCAGACAGAGCTCTGTGATGTGGAGCTACTCCATCACTCTATCAGCAGACAGAGCTCTGACTGATGTGGAGCTACTTTCCTCCATCGTTCTATCAGCAGACAGAGCTCTGTGATGTGGAGCTACTCCATCACTCTTTCAGCAGACAGATCTCTGACTGATGTGGAGCTACTGTTCTCCGTCATTCTATCAGCAGACATCTCTCTGACTGATGTGGAGCTACTCCATCATTCTATCAGCAGACAGAGCTCTGTGATGTGGAGCTACTGTTCTCCATCATTCTATCAGCAGACATCTCTCTGACTGATGTGGAGCTACTGTTCTCCATCATTCTATCAGCAGACAGAGCTCTGACTGATGTGGAGCTACTTTTCTCCATCATTCTATCAGCAGACAGAGCTCTGACTGATGTGGAGCTACTGTTCTCCATCATTCTATCAGCAGACAGAGCTCTAACTGATGTGGAGCTACTCCATCATTCTATCAGCAGACAGAGCTCTGACTGATGTGGAGCTACTCCATCATTCTATCAGCAGACAGAGCTCTGTGATGTGGAGCTACTCCATCATTCTATCAGCAGACAGAGCTCTGTGATGTGGAGCTACTTTTCTCCATCATTCTATCAGCAGACAGAGCTCTGTGATGTGGAGCTACTGTTCTCCATCATTCTATCAGCAGACAGAGCTCTGTGATGTGGAGCTACTGTTCTCCATCATTCTATCAGCAGACAGAGCTCTGACTGATGTGGAGCTACTGTTCTCCATCATTCTATCAGCAGACAGAGCTCTGTGATGTGGAGCTACTGTTCTCCATCATTCTATCAGCAGACAGAGCTCTGATGTGGAGCTACTGTTCTCCATCATTCTATCAGCAGACAGAGCTCTGACTAATGTGGAGCTACTGTTCTCCATCATTCTATCAGCAGACAGAGCTCTGTGATGTGGAGCTACTCCATCATTCTATCAGCAGACAGAGCTCTGTGATGTGGAGCTACTCCATCATTCTATCAGCAGACAGAGCTCTGTGATGTGGAGCTACTCCATCACTCTATCAGCAGACAGAGCTCTGACTGATGTGGAGCTACTTTCCTCCATCGTTCTATCAGCAGACAGAGCTCTGTGATGTGGAGCTACTCCATCACTCTATCAGCAGACAGATCTCTGACTGATGTGGAGCTACTGTTCTCCGTCATTCTATCAGCAGACATCTCTCTGACTGATGTGGAGCTACTCCATCATTCTATCAGCAGACAGAGCTCTGTCATGTGGAGCTACTGTTCTCCATCATTCTATCAGCAGACAGCGCTCTGACTGATGTGCAGCTACTCTTCTCCATCATTCTATCAGCAAACAGAGCTCTGTGATGTGGAGCTACTGTTCTCCATCATTCTATCAGCAGACAGAGCTCTGTGATGTGGAGCTACTGTTCTCCATCATTCTTTCAGCAGACAGAGCTCTGACTGATGTGGAGCTACTGTTCTCCATCATTCTCTCAGCAGACATCTCTCTGACTGATGTGGAGCTACTCCATCATTCTATCAGCAGACAGAGCTCTGACTGATGTGGAACTACTCCATCATTCTATCAGCAGACAGAGCTCTGACTTATGTGGAGCTACTCCATCATTCTATCAGCAGACAGCTCTCTGACTGATGGTGAGCTACTGTTCTCCATCATTCTATCAGCAGACAGCACTCTGACTTATGTGGAGCTACTGTTCTCCATCATTCTATCAGCAGACAGAGCTCTGTGATGTGGAGCTACTGTTCTCCATCATTCTATCAGCAGACAGAGCTCCGTGATGTGGAGCTACTGTTCTCCATCATTCTATCAGCAGACAGAGCTCTGACTGATGTGGAGCTACTGTTATCCGTCATTCTATCAGCAGACATCTCTCTGACTGATGTGGAGCTACTGTTCTCCATCATTCTATCAGCAGACAGAGCTCTGACTGATGTGGAGCTACTTTTCTCCATCATTCTATCAGCAGACAGAGCTCTGACTGATGTGGAGCTATTGTTCTCCATCATTCTATCAGCAGACAGAGATCTGTGATGTGGAGCTACTGTTCTCCATCATTCTATCAGCAGACAGCGCTTTGACTGATGTGCAGCTACTCTTCTCCATCATTCTATCAGCAGACAGAGCTCTGTGATGTGGAGCTACTGTTCTCCATCATTCTATCAGCAGACAGAGCTCTGTGATGTGGAGCTACTGTTCTCCATCATTCTTTCAGCAGACAGAGCTCTGACTGATGTGGAGCTACTGTTCTCCATCATTCTATCAGCAGACATCTCTCAGACTGATGTGGAGCTACTCCATCATTGTATCAGCAGACAGAGCTCTGACTGATGTGGAGCTACTCCATCATTCTATCAGCAGACAGAGCTCTGACTGATGTGGAGCTACTCCATCATTCTATCAGCAGACAGCTCTCTGACTGACGGTGAGCTACTGTTCTCCATCATTCTATCAGCAGACAGCACTCTGACTTATGTGGAGCTACTGTTCTCCATCATTCTATCAGCAGACAGAGCTCTGTGATGTGGAGCTACTGTTCTCCATCATTCTATCAGCAGACAGCTCTCTGACTGACGGTGAGCTACTGTTCTCCATCATTCTATCAGCAGACAGCACTCTGACTTATGTGGAGCTACTGTTCTCCATCATTCTATCAGCAGACAGAGCTCTGTGATGTGGAGCTACTGTTCTCCATCATTCTATCAGCAGACAGAGCTCCGTGATGTGGAGCTACTGTTATCCGTCATTCTATCAGCAGACATCTCTCTGACTGATGTGGAACTACTGTTCTCCATCATTCTATCAGCAGACAGAGCTCTGACTGATGTGGAGCTACTTTTCTCCATCATTCTATCAGCAGACAGAGCTCTGACTGATGTGGAGCTACTGTTCTCCATCATTCTATCAGCAGACAGAGCTCTGTGATGTGGAACTACTCCATCATTCTATCAGCAGACAGAGCTCTGTGATGTGGAGCTACTGTTCTCCATCATTCTATCAGCAGACAGAGCTCTGTGATGTGGAGCTACTGTTCTCCATCATCCTATCAGCAGACAGAGCTCTGTGATGTGGAGCTACTGTTCTCCATCATTCTATCAGCAGACAGAGCTCTGACTGATGTGGAGCTACTGTTCTCCTTCATTCTATCAGCAGACAGAGCTCTGTGATGTGGAACTACTCCATCATTCTATCAGCAGACAGAGCTCTGTGATGTGGAGCTACTGTTCTCCATCATTCTATCAGCAGACAGAGCTCTGATGTGGAGCTACTGTTCTCCATCATTCTATCAGCAGACAGAGCTCTGACTAATGTGGAGCTACTGTTCTCCATCATTCTATCAGCAGACAGAGCTCTGTGATGTGGAGCTACTCCATCATTCTATCAGCAGACAGAGCTCTGTGATGTGGAGCTACTCCATCATTCTATCAGCAGACAGAGCTCTGTGATGTGGAGCTACTCCATCACTCTATCAGCAGACAGAGCTCTGACTGATGTGGAGCTACTTTCCTCCATCGTTCTATCAGCAGACAGAGCTCTGTGATGTGGAGCTACTCCATCACTCTATCAGCAGACAGATCTCTGACTGATGTGGAGCTACTGTTCTCCATCATTCTATCAGCAGACAGAGCTCTGACTGATGTGGAGCTACTGTTCTCCATCATTCTATCAGCAGACAGAGCTCTGTGATGTGGAGCTACTGTTCTCCATCATTCTATCAGCAGACAGAGCTCTGATGTGGAGCTACTGTTCTCCATCATTCTATCAGCAGACAGAGCTCTGACTAATGTGGAGCTACTGTTCTCCATCATTCTATCAGCAGACAGGGCTCTGTGATGTGGAGCTACTCCATCATTCTATCAGCAGACAGAGCTCTGTGATGTGGAGCTACTCCATCATTCTATCAGCAGACAGAGCTCTGTGATGTGGAGCTACTCCATCACTCTATCAGCAGACAGAGCTCTGACTGATGTGGAGCTACTTTCCTCCATCGTTCTATCAGCAGACAGAGCTCTGTGATGTGGAGCTACTCCATCACTCTATCAGCAGACAGATCTCTGACTGATGTGGAGCTACTGTTCTCCGTCATTCTATCAGCAGACATCTCTCTGACTGATGTGGAGCTACTCCATCATTCTATCAGCAGACAGAGCTCTGTGATGTGGAGCTACTGTTCTCCATCATTCTATCAGCAGACAGCGCTCTGACTGATGTGCAGCTACTGTTCTCCATCATTCTATCAGCAGACAGAGCTCTGTGATGTGGAGCTACTGTTCTCCATCATTCTTTCAGCAGACAGAGCTCTGACTGATGTGGAGCTACTGTTCTCCATCATTCTATTAGCAGACAGAGCTATGTGATGTGGAGCTACTGTTCTCCATCATTCTATCAGCAGACAGAGCTCTGACTGATGTGGAGCTACTGTTCTCCATCATTCTATCAGCAGACAGAGCTCTGACTGATGTGGAGCTACTGTTCTCCATCATTCTATCAGCAGACAGAGCTCTGTGATGTGGAGCTACTGTTCTCCATCATTCTATAAGCAGACAGAGCTCTGTGATGTGGAGCTACTTTTCTCCATCATTCTATCAGCAGACAGAGCTCTGTGATGTGGAGCTACTGTTCTCCATCATTCTATCAGCAGACAGAGCTCTGATGTGGAGCTACTGTTCTCCATCATTCTATCAGCAGACAGAGCTCTGTGATGTGGAGCTACTGTTCTCCATCATTCTATCAGCAGACAGAGCTCTGACTGATGTGGAGCTACTGTTCTCCATCATTCTATCAGCAGACAGAGCTCTGTGATGTGGAGCTACTCCATCATTCTATCAGCAGACAGAGCTCTGTGATGTGGAGTTACTGTTCTCCATCATTCTATCAGCAGACAGAGCTCTGACTGATGTGGAGCTACTGTTCTCCATAATTCTATCAGCAAACAGAGCTCTGTGATGTGGAGCTACTCCATCATTCTATCAGCAGACAGAGCTCTGACTGATGTGGAGCTACTTTTCTCCATCGTTCTATCAGCAGACAGAGCTCTGACTAATGTGGAGCTACTGTTCTCCATCATTCTATCAGCAGACAGAGCTCTGTGATGTGGAGCTACTGTTCTCCATCATTCTATCAGCAGACAGAGCTCTAACTGACGTGGAGCTACTGTTCTCCATCATTCTATCAGCAGACAGATCTCTGACTGATGTGGAGCAACTGTTCTCCGTTATTCTATCAGCAGACATCTCTCTGACTGATCTGGAGCTACTCCATCATTCTATCAGCAGACAGCGCTCTGACTGATGTGGAGCTACTGTTCTCCATCATTCTATCAGCAGACTGCGCACTGACTGATGTGCAGCTACTCTTCTCCATCATTCTATCAGCAGACAGAGCTCTGTTATGTGGAGCTACTGTTCTCCATCATTCTATCAGCAGACAGAGCTCTGTGATGTGGAGCTACTGTTCTCCATCATTCTATCAGCAGACAGAGCTCTGACTGATGTGGAGCTACTGTTCTCCATCATTCTATCAGCAGACAGCGCTCTGACTGATGTGGAGCTACTCCATCATTCTATCAGCAGACAGAGCTCTGACTGATGTGGAGCTACTCCATCATTCTATCAGCAGACAGAGCTCTGTGATGTGGAGCTACTGTTCTCCATCATTCTATCAGCAGACAGAGCTCTGTGATGTGGAGCTACTGTTCTCCATCATTCTATCAGCAGACAGAGCTCTGACTGATGTGGAGCTACTGTTCTCCATCATTCTATCAGCAGACAGAGCTCTGTGATGTGGAGCTACTGTTCTCCATCATTCTATCAGCAGACAGAGCTCTGTGATGTGGAGCTACTGTTCTCCATCATTCTATCAGCAGACAGAGCTCTGTGATGTGGAGCTACTGTTCTCCATCATTCTATCAGCAGACAGAGCTCTGACTGATGTGGAGCTACTGTTCTCCATCATTCTATCAGCAGACAGAGCTCTGTGATGTGGAGCTACTCCATCATTCTATCAGCAGACAGAGCTCTGTGATGTGGAGCTACTGTTCTCCATCATTCTATCAGCAGACAGAGCTCTGACTGATGTGGAGCTACTGTTCTCCATAATTCTATCAGCAGACAGAGCTCTGTGATGTGGAGCTACTGTTCTCCATCATTCTATCAGCAGACAGAGCTCTGTGATGTGGAGCTACTGTTCTCCATCATTCTATCAGCAGACAGAGCTCTGTGATGTGGAGCTACTCTTCTCCATCATTCTATCAGCAGACAGAGCTCTGTGATGTGGAGCTACTGTTCTCCATCATTCTATCAGCAGACAGAGCTCTGTGATGTGGAGTTACTGTTCTCCATCATTCTATCAGCAGACAGAGCTCTGACTGATGTGGAGCTACTGTTCTCCATCATTCTATCAGCAAACAGAGCTCTGTGATGTGGAGCTACTCCATCATTCTATCAGCAGACAGAGCTCTGACTGATGTGGACCTACTGTTCTCCATCATTCTATCAGCAGACAGAGCTCTGACTGATGTGGAGCTACTCCATCATTCTATCAGCAGACAGAGCTCTGTGATGTGGAGCTACTGTTCTCCTGTACTTTTCAATGTGGCCAGCTTAGTTTTCTGCTAAAATACCAGATTAACTTCAAGAAAAACATCAGGAAATGTAGCTGGCTACATTCTTTCTATGATAAACATTAGACATAGGATGGTCATGCATCGTTTCTGCAAAAAAATACCTTGCATTTCATTAAGCTGATTTACCTGTGTGGCAGCCAGCCAAATAGCATTGCATTTCTTTTGTCATCTGATGAAAATTAAGCTGTTTTCTGCCAAATGTGTTGCACTAATATATTTTCTGTGAAGGAGAACTAGTTGCACATCCCTGATCACTCTATTGAAGCAAAAAAAAACACTTGACTTTCAATATAAAACGCGACCCCTCTCAATACACAGCTGGACTCACCTGGTCCCGCTTTCGCCCATTGTGCTACTTACAAACAAACACCAAACACGTGACTGGCTCAACTGTTCTGGGGATCTACGGTACGGTAAGCTGGTGAAATGAAGAAAGCGATCTGCTTCATCTCCTAGGGTTTTGCACAAGTTGACTCCAGGTGTTTACTTAGTCCTCACAAGTCTAGTGAAGTTTGAAAAATTCTTCCATGGAAATATAGCCTAGAGCAGTGCCAAGGCCATGGTTTGCATAATTAATGGTATTTATTTATAGTCTTGTAGATTGTAGCAGATTTTGTAATGGGCTGTATTCATACACTTCTCATTTCTCTACTCTCTCTATGCTCCATCTCTCCACCTCTCTCTCCTCTACTCTACTCTCCACCTCTCTCTCTCTCCTCTACTCTCCACCTCTCTCTCTCTCTCCTCTACTCTCCACCTCTCTCTCTCTCTCTCTCTCTCTCTCTCCTCTACTCTCTCTCTCTCTCTCTCTCTCCTCTACTCTCCACCTCTCTCTCTCTCTCCTCTACTCTCCACCTCTCTCTCTCTCCTCTACTCTCCACCTCTCTCTCTCTCTCCTCTACTCTCCACCTCTCTCTCTCTCTCCTCTACTCTCCACCTCTCTCTCTCTCTCCTCTACTCTCCACCTCTCTCTCTCTCTCCTCTACTCTCCACCTCTCTCCTCTACTCTACACCTCTCTCTCTCTCTCCTCTACTCTCCACCTCTCTCTCTCTCCTCTACTCTCCACCTCTCTCTCTCTCTCCTCTACTCTCCACCTCTCTCTCTCTCTCTCTCTCTCTCTCTCTCCTCTACTCTCTCTCTCTCTCTCTCTCTCTACTCTCTCTCTCTCTCTCTCTCTCTCCTCTACTCTCCACCTCTCTCTCTCTCTCTCCTCTACTCTCCACCTCTCTCTCTCTCTCCTCTACTCTCCACCTCTCTTTCTCTCTCCTCTACTCTCCACCTCTCTCTCTCTCCTCTACTCTCCACCTCTCTCTCTCTCTCCTCTACTCTCCACCTCTCTCCTCTACTCTACACCTCTCTCTCTCTCTCCTCTACTCTCCACCTCTCTCTCTCTCTCTCTCCTCTACACCTCTCTCTCTCTCTCCTCTACTCTACATCTCTCTCTCTCCTCTACTCTCCACCTCTCTCTCTCTCTCCACTACTCTCCACCTCTCTCTCTCTCTCTCCTCTACACCTCTCTCTCTCTCTCCTCTACTCTACATCTCTCTCTCTCCTCTACTCTCCACCTCTCTCTCTCTCCTCTACTCTCCACCTCTCTCTCTCTCCTCTACTCTCCACCTCTCTCTCTCTCCTCTACTCTCCACCTCTCTCTCTCCTCTACTCTCCACCTCTCTCTCTCTCCTCTACTCTCCACCTCTCTCTCTCTCTCTCCTCTCCACCTCTCTCTCTCTCTCCTCTACTCTACACCTCTCTCTCTCTCCTCTACACCTCTCTCTCTACACCCCTCTCTCTCTCTCTCTCCTCTACTCTCCACCTCTCTCTCTCTCTCATCTACTCTCCACCTCTCTCTCTCTCTCCTCTACTCTACACCTCTCTCTCTCTCTCCTCTACTCTACACCTCTCTCTCTCTCTCCTCTACTCTACACCTCTCTCTCTCTCTCCTCTACTCTACACCTCTCTCTCTCTCTCCTCTACTCTACACCTCTCTCTCTCTCTCCTCTACTCTACACCTCTCTCTCTCTCCTCTACTCTACACCTCTCTCTCTCTCCTCTACTCTACACCTCTCTCTCTCTCCTCTACACCTCTCTCTCTCTCTCCTCTACTCTCCACCTCTCTCTCTCTCCTCTACACCTCTCTCGCACCATACATATGAGATGAGTAAAGAAAAAATATGAAAACATTATTAAAGTGACTAGTGTTCCATTATTAAGTGGCCAGTGATTTCAAATCTATTTATATGGGGCAGCAGCCTCTAAGGTGCAGGGTTATGTAATCGGGTGGAAGCTGCCTAGTGATAGTTATTTAACAGTCTGATGGCCTTTAGATATAAGCTGTTTTCCAGTCTCTTGGTCCCAGCTTTGATGCACCTGTACTGACTTTGACTTCTGGAAGATAGAGGGGTGAACAGGCAGTGGCTCGGGTGGTTGTTGTCCTTGATAATCTTTTTGGTCTTCCTGTGACATCGAGTGCTGTAGGTGTCCTGGAGGGCAGGTGGTTTTCCCCCGGTGATACGTTGAGTAGACAGCACCACCCTCTGGAGGGCCTTGCGCTTGCGGGGGTTGCCGTACCAGGCGGTGATATAGCCCGACAGGATGCTCTCAATTGTGCATCTGTAAAAGTTTGAGGGTTTTAGGTGCCAGACTATAGTGACAGCAGGCGTATCATAGCAACAGAACTTTGTGTTTTATCTTTCGCTGCGTCACACACTTTCCTCCAGAGAGTCTGGCATGTATTGTTTAAGAACAAACGAGCTCATGGGTCTCTGAATGAGAGATTTGTTTTTAAGATTTGTGTAATTATTAAATCAAAGATTATATTCTAAATTGTAAATATAAGAATATCAAAATATTAAGTGTCATGTGCAGAGATTGACACTGTCCTACCCTTCCAGATAACAAGAGGAGTTCCTTGATGGGAGAAGAAGGTGGAGGAATGCATGGAGCAGTCATCGTCGACCACCTAGCACAAAGCCAGAGAGAAGAGACAACAGGGAAGATCTAGCACAGATAATGAACTGTCTCGCTCTCTCTCTCTTTTCCCTTCCTCCCCATCTTCTACCTACTGGGTACTGGGGTAGAAGTTTAGTTGTGACCACACTGTAGTATTGAGACATCCAGAAGCTCAAGCCCTTTTTCTGAACTGTCCACTCCCCAGACCCAACCCCCTAACCCAGTATACCCTCTGTCCACTACCCAGACCCAACCCCCCCTATCCCTGGATAACCTCTGTCCACTCCCCAGACCCAACCACCCTATCCCAGTATTCCCTCTGTCCACTCCCCAGACCCAACACCCCCTATCCCAGTGTACCCTCTGTCCACTCCCCAGACCCAACCACCCTATCCCAGTATACCCTCTGTCCACTCCCCAGACCCAACCCCCCCTATCCCAGTATACCCTCTGTCCACTCCCCAGACCCAACCCCCCTAACCCTGGATAACCTCTGTCCACTCCCCAGACCCAACCCCCCCTATCCTTGTATAACCTCTGTCCACTCCCCAGACCCAACCCCCCCTATCCTTGTATAACCTCTGTCCACTACCCAGACCCAACCCCCCCTATCCCAGTATACCCTCTGTCCACTACCCAGACCCAACCCCCCCTATCCCAGTATAACCTCTGTCCACTCCCCAGACCCAACCCCCTATCCCAGTATAACCTCTGTCCACTCCCCAGACCCAACCCCCCCTATCCTTGTATAACCTCTGTCCACTACCCAGACCCAACCCCCCCTATCCCAGTATACCCTCTGTCCACTCCCCAGACCCAACCCCCCTAACCCTGGATAACCTCTGTCCACTCCCCAGACCCAACCCCCCCTATCCTTGTATAACCTCTGTCCACTACCCAGACCCAACCCCCTATCCCTGTATAACCTCTGTCCACTCCCCAGACCCAACCCCCCCTATCCCAGTATAACCTCTGTCCACTCCCCAGACCCAACCACCCTATCCCAGTATACCCTCTGTCCACTCCCCAGACCCAAGCCCCCTATCCCAGTATACCCTCTGTCCACTCCCCAGACCCAACCCCCTAACCCTGTATGCCCTCTGTCCACTCCCCAGACCCAACCCCCTATCCCTGTATAACCTCTGTCCACTCCCCAGACCCAACCCCCCCTATATGTCCACTCCCCAGACCCAACCCCCTATCCCAGTATACCCTCTGTCCACTCCCCAGACCCAACCCCCCCTATCCCAGTATACCCTCTGTCCACTCCCCAGACCCAACCCCCCCTATCCCAGTATACCCTCTGTCCACTCCCCAGACCCAACCCCCCTAACCCTGGATAACCTCTGTC
Source organism: Salvelinus fontinalis (assembly GCF_029448725.1). Taxonomy (NCBI): domain Eukaryota; kingdom Metazoa; phylum Chordata; class Actinopteri; order Salmoniformes; family Salmonidae; genus Salvelinus; species Salvelinus fontinalis. The sequence continues at coordinate 17,107,145 of NC_074694.1, forward strand.
CACTCCCCAGACCCAACCCCCCCTATCCTTGTATAACCTCTGTCCACTACCCAGACCCAACCCCCCCTATCCCAGTATACCCTCTGTCCACTCCCCAGACCCAACCCCCCTAACCCTGGATAACCTCTGTCCACTCCCCAGACCCAACCCCCCCCTATCCTTGTATAACCTCTGTCCACTACCCAGACCCAACCCCCCCTATCCCAGTATACCCTCTGTCCACTCCCCAGACCCAACCCCCCTAACCCTGGATAACCTCTGTCCACTCCCCAGACCCAACCCCCCCTATCCTTGTATAACCTCTGTCCACTACCCAGACCCAACCCCCTATCCCTGTATAACCTCTGTCCACTCCCCAGACCCAACCCCCCCTATCCCAGTATAACCTCTGTCCACTCCCCAGACCCAACCACCCTATCCCAGTATACCCTCTGTCCACTCCCCAGACCCAACCCCCCCTATCCCAGTATACCCTCTGTCCACTCCCCAGACCCAACCCCCTAACCCTGTATGCCCTCTGTCCACTCCCCAGACCCAACCCCCTATCCCTGTATAACCTCTGTCCACTCCCCAGACCCAACCCCCCCTATCTGTCCACTCCCCAGACCCAACCCCCTAACCCTGGATAACCTCTGTCCACTACCCAGACCCAACCCCCCCTATCCCAGTATACCCTCTGTCCACTCCCCAGACCCAACCCCCCCTATCCCAGTATACCCTCTGTCCACTCCCCAGACCCAACCCCCCCTATCCCAGTATACCCTCTGTCCACTCCCCAGACCCAACCCCCTAACCCTGTATGCCCTCTGTCCACTCCCCAGACCCAACCCCCTATCCCTGTATAACCTCTGTCCACTCCCCAGACCCAACCCCCCCTATCTGTCCACTCCCCAGACCCAACCCCCTAACCCTGGATAACCTCTGTCCACTACCCAGACCCAACCCCCCCTATCCCAGTATAACCTCTGTCCACTACCCAGACCCAACCCCCTATCCCTGTATAACCTCTGTCCACTCCCCAGACCCAACCCCCCCTATCCCAGTATAACCTCTGTCCACTCCCCAGACCCAACCACCCTATCCCAGTATACCCTCTGTCCACTCCCCAGACCCAACCCCCTAACCCTGTATGCCCTCTGTCCACTCCCCAGACCCAACCCCCTATCCCTGTATAACCTCTGTCCACTCCCCAGACCCAACCCCCCCTATCTGTCCACTCCCCAGACCCAACCCCCTAACCCTGGATAACCTCTGTCCACTACCCAGACCCAACCCCCCCTATCCCAGTATACCCTCTGTCCACTCCCCAGACCCAACCCCCCTATCCCAGTATACCCTCTGTCCACTACCCAGACCCAACCCCCCCTATCCCAGTATAACCTCTGTCCACTACCCAGACCCAACCCCCTATCCCTCTCCTTTGAGTTTTCTGGGTAACAGACTACTGAAACATTATGACTTGAATGAATTTATGTTCTTTACTGTATATTTCTGTTGAGTTACCTTTCATCCACCCATCTCTACAGGGGAAGAAGAAGAAGAAACTACATGAAGAGGGAAATAGCAAGTCTAGACCTGAGCCATCTTAGAAATATCTTTATTTGTCAACCAAGAAGACAAAAATGTCTGTCTTCTGCCATCAGACAGTTCCTTAAGTGCTTTCAGCACAGGGACCTGTCCTTATCATAGAATACCTCTATCAGTCAACCAACGATGGCTGGTAGGAGTCCTGCCATGTGAATGCCATCCTCACTGCCAGTGTTCTGACCACACAAAGGGAAGAAAGACACACCAGCCATAAGAACAAGCACAATGTCTACAACCACAGGGACTTTATACTGATTCAAAGGAGCAGTCTGTCATTTCTTTGTCACATGTGGCCACTGGAAGAAATGCACGAACAGTCAAGTCTCAGGCAATGCATGCACGCGCACAGACACGCGCACGCACACACACCCAGTCCTACCGGATCTATACTTTTTACCAGATGTTAAACTGCAGATTGCAGCTTTAATACAGATGTATAATAAGTGTAGCTGAGCTCCAACAAACCTGCCTCCTTAAACAAGGGATATGCAATATTTACAATCCACAAAACGTACGGCACTACATTTTACCTACATTTGCAAAGGTATTTTACTATGATTAGATATATTGATGATGATTGATATTCATTAATGAGCAGATTTGATTTACAATATGGTGGTTATTTGGTTTTATGTGTAATGAATAGGCTGTTTTAACCAGCATGCTTCTGGATGATAGAGAAACTCCCTTTTGCCATATCATCATAACACACACAATATGTTCCTGCATGGTTTAAACCAGAGGCATTTCCACAACAAGTGTCATCTGTACAGTATGTCATCTCCATATCACCATTACTTAGTTCCAGGGAATGCATTTTAAAATGGTTACCATAGTCACAACTGTTACCAACTACTGCAATGTCACATCCTATGGAACTGTGTCATTACAGTAGTAAAAGCCTATCTGTCTGTGTAGATCCCCATGTCAAAGTGAAGTGTTACTCCCACAAGCATGAATTACTGCAGATGCCAACACAACAGGTTCATGGGAAATTTCACCATTTTACAGAGGACGATGCGTGTTTCCAATGACATCATCAATCAATTAGTAGACAATTAGTAGACATTTAGTAGACAATGCCAACTCATAATTGGTTAAAATAACACAATGCACACTGATGATGTCATTGGAAACACTTATCTTCCTCTATCCTTTTTACTACATAACACAGAAATGTGCCATATTTTATATACTGTATGATGATGGTGAATCTTTTTGAAATTTCCCTTGAACTAATCTCTGTCATGTGACCTATCCAGGGACGCACAAGGGCATAGGAACACAGGGGGTTGAGGGTTTAGCTTCTGGGCTGAGAGGATGCAGATACAGGGTGCTGGAGGTGGGGGCTAGGGAGCTGGGGGCTACGGGGCTGGAGCTGGGGGCTAGGGGGCTGGAGCTGGGGGCTGGAGCTGGGGGCTACGGGGCTGGAGCTGGGGGCTAGGGGGCTGGAGCTGGGGGCTGGGGGGCTGGAGGTGGGGGCTAGGGAGCTGGGGGCTGGGGGCTACGGGGCTGGAGCTGGGGGCTAGGGGGCTGGAGCTGGGGGCTGGGGGGCTGGAGCTGGGGGCTAGGGGTGGGGGCTGGGGGGCTGGGGGCTAGGGGGCTGGAGCTGGGGGCTGGGGGGTTGGAGCTGGGGGCTAGGGGGCTGGAGCTGGGGGCTAGGGGGCTGGAGCTGGGGGCTAGGGGGCTGGAGCTGGGGGCTAGGGGGCTGGGTTTGTACAGGAGCACATGGACTGGGTGTATGGAGTGCACTGCTTACTGCTTTCCCTGTAGAATATTAGCCCATATTCCCTTAGTTCTGCTAGAACTATCTGCATGCACGAAGCAGAGAGCTTGGCGTACAGTGATGTTTCCCCTAGACACTAATCAAAGGTCAGTTCTAGCGTTTTATCCCCAAATAGTAAGGTTCCTAACTATTGTGTATTAGGAAGCTGATGCTAGATCTGTGCCTACAGTGCCTTGCAAAAGTATTCATCCCCCTTGGCGTTTTTCCTATTTTGTTGCATTACAACCTGTAATTTAAATGGGTTTTATTTTGATTTCATGTAATGGACAAACACAAAATAGTCCAAATTGGTGAAGTGAAATAAAAATAATATCTTGCTATACATTTTTTTTTTTTAAACGGAAAAGTGGTGTGTGCATATGTATTCACCCCCTTTGCTATGAAGCCCCTAAATAAGATCTGGTGCAAACAATTACCTTCAGAAGTCACATAATTAGTTAAATAAAGTCCACCTGTGGGCAATCTAAGTGTCACATGATCTGTCACATGATCTCAGTATATATACACCAGTTCTGAAAGACCCCAGAGTCTGCAACACCACTAAGCAAGCAGAACCATGAAGACTAAGGAGCTCTCCAAACAGGTCAGGGACAAAGTTGTGGAGAAGTACAGAACAGGGTTGGGTTATAAAAAAAGATCAGAAACTTTGAACATCCCATTAAATCCATTATTTAAAAAATTGAAAGAATATGGCACCACAACAAACCTGCCAAGAGAGGGCCACCCACCAAAACTCAAGGACCAGGCAAAGAGGGCATTAATCAGAGGCAACAAAGAGACCAAAGATAACCCTGAAGGAGCTGCAAAGCTCCACAGCGGAGATTGGAGTATCTGTCCATAGGACCACTTTAAGCCGTACACTCCACAGAGCTGGGCTTTATGGAAGAGTGGCCAGAAAAAAAGCCATTGCTGAAAGAAAAAATAAGCAAACATGTTTGGTGTTCACCAAAAGGCATGTGGGAGACTCCCAAAAGATATGGAAGAAGGTACTCTGGTCAGATAAGACTAAAATTGAGCTTTTTGGCAATCAAGGAAAACGCTACGTCTGGCGCAAATCCAACACCTCTCATCACCCCGAGAAAACCATCCCCACAGTGAAGCATGGTGGTGGCAGCATCATGCTTTGGGGATGTTTTTCCATCAGCTGGGACTGGGAAACTGGTCAAAATTAAAGGAATGATGGATGGCGCTAAATACAGGGAAATTCTTGAGGGAAACCTGTTTCAGTCTTCTAGAGATTTGAGACTGGGACGGAGGTTCACCTTCCAGCAGGACAATGACCCTAAGCATACTGCTTAAGCAACACTCGAGTGGTTTAAGGGGAAACATTTAAATGTCTTGGAAGGGCCTAGTCAAAGCCCAGACCTCAATCCAATTGAAAATCTGTGGTATGACTTAAAGATTGCAGTACACCAGCAGAACCCATCCAACTTGAAGGAGCTGGAGCAGTTTTGCCTTGAAGAATGGGCAAAAATCCCAGTGGCTAGATGTGCCAAGCTTACAGAGATATACCCCAAGAGACTTGCAGCTGTAATTGCTGCCAAAGGTGGCTCTACAAAGCATTGACTTTGGGGGGATGAATAGTTATGCACGCTCAAGTTTTCTGTTTTCTTGTTTTATTTCTTTTTTGTTTCACAATATTTTGCATCTTCAAAGTGGTAGACATGTTGTATAAATCAAATTATATAAACCCCCCAAAAATAAATTAATTCCAGGTTGTAAGGCAACAAAATAGGAAAAATGCCAAGGAGGGTGAATACTATCACAAGCCACTGTATTTAAGGACAACTCCTACCTTGTGCTAGGGACTCAGCTTGATGCAGAGAGGAGCAGGCCTCAGACCTGGGCTTATGAAAAGCCAGGCTGAATTGGATGTGTAGTTGTGGAGTCTATACAAATCTGATAAGCATGAGAGAAAAATACCTGTCTAATATAAGCTGACAGCTGCAGAGTACAGTCAGGATATCAGGACAATGTAACATTTTCCAGGCCAGACAGACACCCCTGTAAAGTCAAACAGGCTCAGATGAGAGGAATGGATGTTGTTTGATAGGAATGTATGCCAATGTACACAGGGGTTTGGAGTTAGAGATGTATAGAGAGAGGAAGAGGTTTTACAGTGCCCTTACTTTAATATATAGGTCGTCCGACAATGGGCTCTGTCCTATTCATCTGTAGCGATAATAAGTCCCTAAAACCTGCCTGGGTCCATCACTATTCACTACTGGTTAGCTGCTATTAGACTGAGCTTAGAATGAGCTGCTCTGTATTGTGCAATACTGACAGATGACTGATTTACAGACAGCATATACAGAGGGCGAGTGGGAGGGAAGTAGAAAGGGAGTGAAAGAGGGAGGAAAGGAGACAGAAATGAAGAGAGATCCTGCGTCACAGCGCTGCACTGCAGGGAAGGTGGGAGGAGATGTGACGCACTCTGACTTCAAGCCACTGCTTTCCTTGACGCACACAAACACGGGGGTGATCTATGGGGAGACTCAGTGGCACGGATATAGTGGCATTGATTTACTTTGCCTGTAAGGACTCACTGAACCGCTTTGCCCCTCCCACACACATCCTTATGACCTGACAAATAGCTGAGAAACCAAGCAACTCAGTCTCATGCTCTCAGAGAAGATATTTATTGGTGAGGGAGACAGAGATTCCGCTGATAGAGATGTATATATATATATATATATATATATATCAGAGAGGAAGAGGCGAAGCGAGAGGGATCAGTCAAATCCCATTGTTAGGGTGGAGACATACAGTACCAGTCAAATCCCATTGTTAGGGTGGAGACATACAGTCAAAGGTTTGGACACACCTACTCATTCAAAGGTTATTCTTGATTTTTAACATTTTCTACATTGTAGAATAATATTGAAGACCACAAAACTATGAAATAACAAATCTTTATTTTATTTATTTAACGTTTATTTAACTAGGCATGTCAGTTAAGAACAAATTCTTATTTACAATGACGGCCCTACCCCGGCCAAACCCTAAGCCAGACGACGCTGGGCCAATTGTGCGCCGCCCTATGAGACTTCCAATCACGTCCGGTTGTGATGCAGCCATTGAATAGGTGTATCCAAACTTTTGACTGTAACTGTAGTTCTCATCATTATATCCAAATCTCTGTTGTATAGATTAAGGGACAGAATGTGGGAATTTAGGGATGGTTCAACGGTTTACAAGATCTTCAGAATATCAGACCTCCCAATGAAGGTTTTGAAAACTCAATAAAAATATTATTCTGGACTCCTGTATTGACAGGGTTCTTTGTTTCCTGCACTCACCAATGTCAAGAAAAACATTCAAAAAAAGAGAACTTGCACAAACAAAATATCATTATTTCTATCCTGGCTCTCAGATGAACTTTCCTACAACATTAGAATTACAACATAGTGTGAGAAACAGGAGGGCAGTGACCTATACTGACTGGGTCAAAACACTACACACACGGATAACCACATAAAAACCCTGTTTTGATTCCAGGTTGTTTCTATGTTGTTACAGCATTTTTATCAGCATTCCATGACTATGACACATGGTGGTGTGTAGACATTTATTCAAGGCTTCGAGTCAAAGCCCCTTGAGATACATAGCTATTCACTTACAGACACTAGCTGTGAGCGCATTTCATTTGTGCAATTTTGAACATTACATGTATATCATTGAGATGGTAGCTACTGATAATTGTGTAGCATTATTATTGCACTGGGACAGCATCAGAACAGACTGATTGGACATCCACATTGAGCAGACCCTTAATTAGAATGTCAAAAACAAAAAGAGATTATTGCTCTCTGATTGAGAACGCTTTGAGAACAGTCCTATTTGTCCCTATTGAACGCACCCCAGGAATTTGAGAACAGTCCTATTTGTCCCTATTGAACGCACCCCAGCACTTTGAGAACAGTCCTATTTGTCCCTATTGAACGCACCCCAGGACTTTGAGAACAGTCCTATTTGTCCCTATTGAACGCACCCCAGGACTTTGAGAACAGTCCTATTTGTCCCTATTGAACGTGCCCCAGGACTTTGAGAACAGTCCTATTTGTCCCTATTGAACGCACCCCAGGACTTTGAGAACAGTCCTATTTGTCCCTATTGAACGCACCCCAGCACTTTGAGAACAGTCCTATTTGTCCCTATTGAACGTGCCCCAGGACTTTGAAAACAGCTTCCCCAACAGAGCGCTCCATACAGCTTAGGTCTGAGGTAATACAGGATTTTTACTTCAAGTCCCCTTGCGCTAAAATAAACATGATTTAACGTCCTACATATATTTAGTGCGTGACTGATTTGGTCAATTGATTGTTTCACTCTAGTACTTTTTCCAAGACAAATACTGTTTACTTGGGTCACAGTTAATATTTAGCGACATTCGCTCTCAAGTGGACCCAAACAACTCCTCCTATAAAACGTATTCAGGTGGTAAGTCAAACAGAATAGGGAATGTGCATTTTACAATAGGAATGGAATCATCCTAACCGGGTCGTTCTTGAATTGTGGTGGTATTTGCGTCTCTTGCAGCCATGAAAATCACTTTAAAATTACAAATAGTTACACATCAATATAACCCAAAACATTTTGAACTGTTTATCAATGATAAAACATATTTATTGTCCTTTATACTGCAAAACTTTGTTTATGCATTGTTTTTAAAGTACTTAGGGTAAGCAAATTGGATTGTCCCAGTAGTGATGTGTAGTTGTACAGACATATTTTGGGGATTTAGATGTATTATTGTTGCTAGAAAGTGCTAGAAATGCTAGAAAGTGAAAAAAGGTGTATGTTTCATATACATCAATAAAAACAAAAGGCTATTAAAATAAAAAAGGCTATTAAAATAACTATTTATTTTAAAATAGCATGTCTGTCCCTCAGGTGTCTATCTTTGGTGTTCCTGCCTTGACAATCACTCAATGCAAATATAAACAAGAACCTTGAACATTCCCTCCAGTGGGGAACTTATCGGGTAGGGGTCTATATTGAAGAGAATTGTTAATTAATCACACCCAGTATGTCATAAATTTGAGGATTCCATTGATACTTTGGTATGTCGAAATCCAAAGTGTCCCTCGGTGTTATTCAATTTAAATGTAGGGAAATGACATTGTGAGCCAAATTATGAATCATGTCAAAAATTATTTTCAAAGAGCTAATGACTTTAGATTTGAGTATATGTTGCATCAATTTAAGAAAATCCTCAATAACTTAAAATTTCTCATTAGTGTTACTGTCATTAGTGTTACCGTCATTGGTGTTACTACTCCTCCTACCGATGGCACAATGTTATCATAATGTCATTCAGCGGTCATCTTAGTTGATTTAGAATGGGAAGATGTATTTTGGTATATTTAAATAAAAAAATCTAGAATAACTAAGAATTTTTTGCCAAAATGCCAGGCCCCAATGCCACCGCAATTCAAGAACAACCCCAGCAATACTAATCACATTGTAATGTTAATAAAATGATTAAGAAATGGAAGATCATCATCACCAGCACTGCTGGAGCTAGTCTAATACACCCAGATACACTTGGCCTGTGTCTCAATAATTTAAACACTACAGCTTATTTTCCATATCTCCTTTCCTTGTGTCCTTCCCTCCATGATCACTGATCTGGCTGAACATGACAGGTGGAAGAAACATCAGTTACAATGAAGGAGATGAGGAAAGGAAGCCATTGCAAAGTGTCGAGAGACACCCAGTCAGAGCCTTAGTGTGGAACCACACAGCATCTACAATGTCCTGACACAGACTGCTTATTCATGACACCACTGAACACAAACACTCAAAAGAAAATGACACACATCTTTCCACTGCAAACAGTAGTGATGAAGACACACAGTGATGACAAACACACACAGAGCCACAGACAAATTATTTACACTTCTCTTTAACTGTTACACTGCCTTGTGCATTAGTTGAAGGGTTAAAATAGAATATATCTGTAGACAGGCAGTGCCATCAGCTCAGCGTACTGTGGTGCGCTGGGAGTTAGGAAGGGGGTTTCTGTGTGTTTGGTCTAACACCGCGGTGGGCAAACTTTTTGGCTCGAGGGCCACATTGGGATTTTGAAATTCAACGGAGGGACGCATTTTTTGGGGGACCAATTGTTTATTAAAATCAATTTGCGGGGGCCTCCCGAGTGATGTAGCAGTCTAATGCACTGCGTCGCAGTGCTTGAGGCACCACTACAGACCCGGGTTCAATCCCAGGCTGTGTCACAGCTGGCAGTGACTGGGAGACCCATGAGACAGTGCACAATTGGCCCAGCATCGTCCGGGTTAGGAGAGGGTTTGGCAGGCCGAGATTTCCTTGTCCCATTGCGCACTAGCGACTCGTTTGGCAGGCCAGGCGCATGCGCGCTGACACTGTCGCCAGGTGTTCAGTGTTTCTTCCGACACATTAGTGCGGCTGGCTTCCGGGTTTAGCGGGCATTGTGTCAAGAAGCAGTGCAGCTTGGCTGGGTCGGGTCGTGTTTCGGAGGACGCACGGCTCTCGAACTTCGCCTCTCCCGAGTCCGTACGGAAGTTTCAGCGATGGGACAAGACTATAACTACCAATTGGATGCCATGAAATTGGGGAGGGAAAAAAAAGGTATTAAAAAAAAATCTATTTTTTGTAAATGTCTCGCGGGCCGGATGTGGCCCGTGGGCCGTACTTTGCTCCCCCGTGGTCTAATACATTATACACACACTGCTGGTGGTGGACGAGTATGCAGTGCTAAGGGTATTGTAATCTTCTACTGGACATTGACAACAGTCTCGTGGATAGACTTGGCCACATAGTCGATGTTCTTAGTGGTCAGACCACACATGTTGATACGACCGCTGGGCATTAGGTAGATACTCCTCTCCTTGATCATGTACTCCACTTGTTTAGCTGGAGAGAGACAAAATATTAAAAAGGTATGAACAAATCAAATGGTATTTATCAAACGCTTCATAAACAACAGGTGTAGACTAGCAGGGCCCTTCCCAACAATACAGAGAGAAAAAAGAGAAATAATAGAACAATAATACCACAAGGAATAAATACACAATGAGTCAATAACTTGGCTATACACACAGGGTACCAGTAGAGTCAATGATAACTTGGCTATACACACAGGGTACCAGTACAGAGTCAATGATAACTTGGTTATACACACAGGGTACCAGTACAGAGTCAATGATAACTTGGCTATATACACGGGGTACCAGTACAGAGTCAATGATAACTTGGCTATATACACGGGGTACCAGTACAGAGTCAATGATAACTTGGCTATATACACGGGGTACCAGTACAGAGTCAATGATAACTTGGCTATACACACGGGGTACCAGTACAGAGTCAATGATAACTTGGCTATACACACAGGGTACCAGTACAGAGTCAATGATAACTTGGCTATATACACAGGGTACCAGTACAGAGTCTATGTGCAGGGGTACGAGGTAATTAAGGTAGATATGTACAGTACCAGTCAAAAGACTGGACACACCTACTCATTCCAGGGTTTTTCTTTATTTTTTACTATTTTCTACATTGTAGAATAATAGTGAAGACATCAAAACTATGAAATAACACATGGAATCATGTAGTAACCAAAGAGGTGTTTAATCAAAATATATTTAACATTTGAGATTCTTCAAAGTAGCCACCCTTTGCCTTGATGACAGCTTTGCACACTCTTGGTATTCTCAACCAGCTTCATGAGGTAGTCACCTGGAATACATTTCAATTAACAGGTGTGCCATGTTAAAAGTTAATTTGAGGAATTTCTTTCCTTCTTAATGCGTTTTAGCCAATCAGTTGTGTTGTGATAAGTAGGGGTGGTATACAGAAGATGGTCTTTTACCAAATAGGACTAAGTCCATATTATGGACTTTCTTCAAGTGTAGTTGCAAAAACAATCAAGCGCTATGATGAAACTGGCTCTCATGAGGACCGTCACAAAAAAGGAAGACCCAGAGTTACCTCTGCTGCAGAGGAAACCACTACTAAAAGGACACCAATAATAAGAAGAGACTTGTTTGGGCCAAGAAACACGAGCAATGGACATTAGACCGGTGGACCGTGAAGCATGGAGGAGGTGGTGTGATGGTGCTTTGCTGGTGACACTGTCTGTGATGCATTTAGAATTCAAGGCACACTTAACCAGCATGGCTACAACAGCATTCTGCAGCGATATGCCATCCCATCTGGTTTGCGCTTAGTGAGACTATAATTTGTTTTTCAACAGAACAATGAACCAACACACCTCCAGGCTGTGTGTAAGGGCTATTTGACCAAGAAGGAGAATGATGGAGTGCTGCATCAGATGACCTGGCCTCCACAATCACCCAACCTCAACCCAATTGAGATGGTTTGGGATGAGTTGGACCGCAGAGTGAAGGAAAAGCAGTCAACAAGTGCTCAACATATGTGGGAACTCCTTCAAGACTGCTGGAAAATTATTCCAGATGAAGCTGGTTGAGAGAATGCCAAGAGTGTACAAAGCTGTCATCAAGGCAAAGGGTGGCTATTTGGAAGAATCTAAAATGTGTTTTGATTTGTTTAACACATTTTTTGAATCCATATGTATGAACAAACTTTTGACTGGTACTGTACATATAGGTAGGGAAAAAGTCACCAGGCAACAGGACAGATATTAAACAGTAACAGCAGCGTATGTGATGAGACAGAAAGGTGTGTACGTGTGCGCGTGTACTCACGGTTGAGGCCAGTGAAGCTGAACATGCCGATCTGCTGTGTGATGTGGCCCCATGTTCCTGGTGTTCCCAGAGCCTGCAGTTTAGCCTGGAGTGAAGCCCTCATCAACAACACACGGTCTGCCATGGTCTTCACATTATCCTTCCTGCAGCAGGGAGAGGGGGGGAGGGATAGAGGTGGAGAGAAGGAAGATGGAGGGAGAGAAAGAGGAAGGGATGAGAGAACGAGCGAGCGAGAGAGAGGGGGATGAAGAGAGGATATACACTGCTCAAAAAAATAAAGGGAACACTTAAACAACACAATGTAACTCCAAGTCAATCACACTTCTGTGAAATCAAATTGTCCACTTAGGAAGCAACACTGATTGACAATAAATTTCATATGCTGTTATGCAAATGGAATAGACAAAAGGTGGAAATTATAGGCAATTAGCAAGACACCCCCAATAAAGGAGTGATTCTGCAGGTGGTGACCACAGACCACTTCTCAGCTCCTATGCTTCCTGGCTGATGTTTTGGTCACTTTTGAATGCTGGCGGTGCTTTCACTCTAGTGGTAGCATGAGACGGAGTCTACAACCCACACAAGTGGCTCAGGTAGTGCAGCTCATCCAGGATGGCACATCAATGCGAGCTGTGGCAAGAAGGTTTGCTGTGTCTGTCAGCATAGTGTCCAGAGCATGGAGGCGCTACCAGGAGACAGGCCAGTACATCAGGAGATGTGGAGGAGGCCGTAGGAGGGCAACAACCCAGCAGCAGGACCGCTACCTCCGCCTTTGTGCAAGGAGGGGCACTGCCAGAGCCCTGCAAAATTACCTCCAGCAGGCCACAAATTTATTGTCAATCAGTGTTGCTTCCTAAGTGGACAGTTTGATTTCACAGAAGTGTGATTGACTTGGAGTTACATTGTGTTGTTTAAGTGTTCCCTTTATTTTTTTGAGCTGTGTATTTCAATTACAGGAGGTTGCTGAGGGGAGGATGGCTCGTAGTAGTGTCTGGAATGGCATTAAACAGGTGGAAACCATGTGTTTGACGTGTTCAATACCAATCCTTCGATTTTCTTCCAGCCATTACTCTGAGCCCGTCCTCCCCAACTAAGGTTCCCCCGGCTGCCTGTGATTTCAACGTTTTGAACACTCATGTAGAACTGTTGGGAGTGCATACACTACTTTGGACCTGTGTGTGTCCCCACCATTCAGCGAACAGTTCAGCTGTGTTGAGTGTGATGGCGACTAGCCTGGCACCCTGGGAGGGAGGGTTGGACCAGGTTACCCTGACAATCTTCTCCATCTGAGACAGAACCCTCCTCACGTTGTCAGCATCACGAGCTACGATGGTCAGGTTCCCCACACGTTCATCTGACAGGAGACAGAATCTTCATTTCGGGTCTCTGCAGTTAACAGATTGCATTATGTAGAATGAAATGTGAAACATGAGGTGAGAGTAGGAATACATACTGTAGTATGGTTTCGTTTATGTTTCCCTGCATCTTACTGGGTGTGTGTGGTGTGTGGAGGGGGGGGGGGGGGGGGGGGGTCTGTCTGTCTCACTGTAAAGGCCAAAGTTCTTGGAGAAGGACTGGGCACAGAACATCTCAAAGCCCTGGGTGACAAAGTAGCGCACGGCCCAGGCATCCTTATCCAGACAGCCTGATGCAAAGCCCTGGTACGCAGAGTCAAAGAACACGAACAGCTTCCTCCTCTGGAGAGGGAGAGAGAAAAGAAAAAGGACAAAGATAAAACATCTTCAGAAATAAGAAAAGATGTCATGCCAAAAAAAAAAAACGTATTTTCATATAATAACGTGTACACACACATAAACACACAGTCTTACCTTCATGACCTCAGCCACCTGCATCCACTCTACGTGTGTAGGGTCTGTGCCAGTGGGGTTGTGGGCACAAGCATGCAAAACGAAGATGGAATGCTTTGGTGCAGTCTGGAACCGGGGTCAAAGGTCAGTGTTAAACTACAGGACAGCCAAATGACAGAGTCCTGGGCGCTGATACAGGAAGTTGGTATCGTTAAAGCTAAACATATCATCTTTTCAACAGTGTGTAAAAAGCTAATTTACTTTCAAGGTAGACATGACCATTTCTGATATTAAATATTCACTATTGTGAGGTCAACTCAGAGTTCGGGAGCCAGTCTGGTCTCCATGTCAACACCACCTGATCAGAGGTCAGTGGCTCACCTCCAGGTCACCTAGGAAACCGGCCAGATCCAGTCCCCGCTTCTCTGCGTCCCAGTACTTATAGGGACGGACGTCCTCGAACCCAGCGTTGGCAAACACAGAGTTGTGGTTTTCTAGAAACAAACAGTAGAGCAGGTTTTACAACACTCTGCCTTTTCCCTAATAGAGAATTATTTTCCAATTCATGTGTTTTGAGGCCTCCTTTGTAACATTAGCTGAAATGATTTGATGGCTCTATTACAGAGCCATGAACCAACATTAAAAAGTAACATGCTGTATTTGTAAATCACCTACTAATTAAATATTAAGAGGACAACTCAGCAGTATAAGTTCCAGATAACATATCAAGGCCTCCCGAGTGGTGCAGCGGTCTAAGGCACTGCATCGCAGTGCTAGAGGCGTCCCTACACACCCGGGTTTATTCCCAGGCTGTGTCGCAGCAGGCCACGGCCGGGAGACCCATGAGGCAGCGCACAATTGGCCAAGCGTCGCCCGGGTTAGAGGAGGGTTTGGCCGGCCCGGAATGTTCTTGTCCCATCGGGCTCTAGCGACTCCTTGTGGCGGGCCAGGCGCATGCACGCTGACTTCGGTCACCAGCTGTACTGTGTTTCCTCCAACACGTTGGTGTGGCTGGCTTCCGGGTTAAGCAAGCAGTGTGTCAAGAAGCAGTGTGGCTTGGCGGGGTTGTTTTTCGGAGGACGCGTGGCTCTCGACAAAAAGATAAATAATAATAGAATAAAACTAAGAATAAATACACAATGAGTAACAATAACTTGGCTAGTCACTGACCTCCTCCCTGTAGGCTGTCTCATCAGCAAACTTAATGATGGTGTTGGAGTCACGCAGTTGTGGGTGAACAAGGAGTATAGGAGGGGACTAAGCACACACCCCTAAGGGGCTCCCGTGTTAAGGGTCAGAGTGGCAGATTTGTTGTTGCCAGGGTGTCTGGATGATGGTGTTGATGTGAGCCATGACCAGCCTTTCAAAGCATTTCATGGATACAGATGTGAGTGCTACGGGACGATAGTCATTAAGACAGGTTACTTTGGCGTTCTTGGGCACAGGAACTATGGTGGCCTGCTTGAAACATGTAGGCATTTCAGGCTTGGTCAGAGAGAGGTTGAAAATGTCACTGAAGACATTTGCCAGTTGGTCAGCGCATGTTCTGAATACGCATCCTGGCCCTGCGGTCTTGTGAATGTTAACCTATTTTAAGGTCTTACTCACATCAGCTACGGAGAGAAAGATCACACCATCGTTCGGGAACAGCTGGTGCTCTCATGCATGGTTCAGTGTTGGAATTTAGCTCGTCTGGTAGGCTCTAGTCACTGGGCAGCTGGGTTTCCCTTTGTAATCTGTGATAGTTTCCGCGCCCTGCCACGTCATATCTGTCTGATTATACAACTCCGGATCAACCGTACGAGCAGAGATGTAGACAGCTGTTTAAGTTTTGTCGTTCCGGTGTGTGCGTGCGTGCGTGCCTACCCCAGGTTGGCGCTGAGACGTAGACAGGTGTTTTCATGTTGTCATTCCCATTGTACCAGCGTCTGAGAAAATCAGCCCCCATTTTCAGAGCACCTGTACCCCCCAGACATTGCACCGCTCCCACCTGACAGAGAGAGAGAGACAGGCAGACATACAGACAGAGAGTGAGAGAGTGAGAGAGAGAGAGAGAGGAGGATAGGGAGAGAAGAGCGGGAAAGAGTGAGAGAGAGCGATAGGGAGAGGTGAGAGAGAGGGGGATAGGGAGAGAGAGCGACAGAGACCGAGGGGGTGGAGAGACACTAGATAAGTGACTTAATAACTGCTTAACAGCAATGTAGCTCACCAGTACTAATTTAAATGCAAATTCAGCTCAATATACAGTATGTATGATGGAGCACACACACAACACAACCCACCAACACAAACTCATAAACCACCCTACCCTGTTCTCCTGAATGGCAGGGCTGTCTTCTCCCAGGGCGATCTTGGATGCAGACGACCTAAACTCAGGCAGACCCAGGATGGGCAGGTACTCATGGTTCAGACTGTTGTCTGCTACGATGATCTTCTCCACCTTCTTAACCACGGGCAGCACCCAGGGCTGGCCCTCATCTGTCCTGTAGGCTGGAGGGGAGAGACAGGCTAGCTATAGCGGCTGAGGAGGGATACAGTGTTTCCAATATATGGGCCTAATATAGCCTACTAGCCAAGTGTTTTTAGTAGAGTTGTGTTTACTTTATGTTGTACATTTTGCAGTAGCCCAACTCTGGCCCCAGGGCTTTCTCTGCAGCTGGCATTACTGCCATGTTGAGAAACCCACCCAGGAGGAGAATTACTGCCCTGTTGAGCAACCCACCCAGGAGGAGAATTACTGCCCTGGTGAGAAACCCACTCAGGAGGGGCATTACTGCCCTGGTGAGAAACCCACTCAGGAGGGGCATTACTGCCCTGGTGAGAAACCCATTCAGGAGGAGCATTACTGCCCTGGTGAGAAACCCACTCAGGAGGGGCATTACTGCCCTGGTGAGAAACCCACCCAGGAGGAGAATTACTGCCCTGGTGAGAAACCCATTCAGGAGGAGCATTACTGCCCTGGTGAGAAACCCACTCAGGAGGGGCATTACTGCCCTGGTGAGAAACCCATTCAGGAGGAGAATTACTGCCCTGGTGAGAAACCCATTCAGGAGGAGAATTACTGCCCTGGTGAGAAACCCATTCAGGAGGAGCATTACTGCCCTGGTGAGAAACCCACTCAAGAGGAGCATTACTGCCCTGGTGAGAAACCCACTCAGGAGGAGCATTACTGCCCTGGTGAGAAACCCACTCAGGAGGAGCATTACTGCCCTGGTGAGAAACCCACTCAGGAGGAGCATTACTGCCCTGGTGAGAAACCCACTCAGGAGGAGCATTACTGCCCTGGTGAGAAACCCACTCAGGAGGAGCATTACTGCCCTGGTGAGAAACCCACCCAGGAGGAGCATTACTGCCCTGGTGAGAAACCCACTCAGGAGGGGATGGTGCCAATGAACAGCAGCCCCTGACAACCTGAAGGGAGTTTGAACACAGATGGAGATGTCGCAAATACACTCTACTACACTAGAAGTATTACTGCTCTGCAAGATCCAAGTAGACTGATTGGTAATTAGGCCTACCTCAGGCCTCCCCCTACCTCAGGCCTCCCCCTACCTCAGGCCTCCCCCTACCTCAGGCCTCCCCCTACCTCAGGCCTCCCCCTACCTCAGGCCTCCCCCTACCTCAGGCCTCCCCCTACCTCAGGTCTCCCCCTACCTCAGGTCTCTCCCTACCTCAGGTCTCCCCCTACCTCAGGCCTCCCCCTACCTCAGGCCTCCCCCTACCTCAGGTCTCTCCCTACCTCAGGTCTCTCCCTACCTCAGGTCTCTCCCTACCTCAGGCCTCCCCCTACCTCAGGTCTCCCCCTACCTCAGGTCTCCCCCTACCTCAGGTCTCTCCCTACCTCAGGTCTCTCCCTACCTCAGGTCTCTCCCTACCTTAGGTCTCTCCCTACCTTAGGTCTCTCCCTACCTTAGGTCTCTCCCTACCTTAGGTCTCTCCCTACCTCAGGTCTCCCCCTACCTCAGGTCTCTCCCTACCTTAGGTCTCTCCCTACCTTAGGTCTCTCCCTACCTTAGGTCTCTCCCTACCTCAGGTCTCTCCCTACCTTAGGTCTCTCCCTACCTTAGGTCTCTCCCTACCTTAGGTCTCTCCCTACCTCAGGTCTCTCCCTACCTCAGGTCTCTCCCTACCTCAGGTCTCTCCCTACCTCAGGTCTCTCCCTACCTCAGGTCTCTCCCTACCTCAGGTCTCTCCCTACCTCAGGTCTCCCCCTACCTCAGGTCTCCCCCTACCTTAGGTCTCTCCCTACCTTAGGTCTCCCCCTACCTTAGGTCTCTCCCTACCTCAGGTCTCCCCCTACCTTAGGTCTCTCCCTACCTTAGGTCTCCCCCCTACCTTAGGTCTCTCCCTACCTTAGGTCTCTCCCTACCTCAGGTCTCCCCCTACCTTAGGTCTCTCCCTACCTTAGGTCTCTCCCTACCTCAGGTCTCCCCCTACCTTAGGTCTCCCCCTACCTTAGGTCTCTCCCTACCTCAGGTCTCTCCCTACCTCAGGTCTCCCCCTACCTCAGGTCTCTCCCTACCTTAGGTCTCTCCCTACCTTAGGTCTCTCCCTACCTTAGGTCTCTCCCTACCTTAGGTCTCTCCCTACCTTAGGTCTCTGGCGGGCAACTTGATGTGTATTTTTGACTGTTAATTGTATGATATTGTTTAACTTATGTGTGTTATACGTGCTGCACTCGCTCCCTGACAGGTCGTCATTGTAAATAACTATTTGTTTCCTAATTGACGTACCTGTATAAATAAAGGTGAAATAAAATTCCAACTTTGCAACGGTTTGTTTCAGTGTTTTTTTTGGATCAGGATACAACCCGATACAAATGTCAGACTACAGCCGTGCACTTTCGCCTGCGGTCCTAAACTCCAGCCAGCCACCACTGATAAGACAGCAACACTAGTAACTTACTCTGCGTGAACAGTGTTATTGAGCTAATGAGGACAGGGCACTCCTGTATTTATCTGCTCACTTACTGACTGCAATAGTCTGTAGACATACTTCCATTCACATCCACTTTCTAACAGAGCACGAGGCCTAACTGTATCATTTGTGACTGAAGTTGAAGAGACAACAGATATTTTCCTAAGTGGACATGGGTCCATCTCCTCTATTGGGGCGGCAGGGAGCCTAGTGGTTAGAGCGTTGGACTAGTAACCGAAAGGTTGTAAGATCAAATCACCGAGCTAACAAGGTGCAATCTGTCGTTCTGCCCCTGAACAAAGTGCCCACTGTTCCTAGGCCGTCATTGAAAATAAGAATTTGTTCTTAACTGACTTGCCTAGTAAAATAAATAAAAATATCTGAGCATACTAACACATGGTGTAGCTAGGTTATCTAGGCTATTTTCAGCCACAGTGTTAGCCTACTACAGGAAGGGATTACTTAAGCAATAATGCCTGAGAACCCAGGAACTCCACATGTAGCGCAATGCTAATCCTGTAGTCCTGAGAGGCCAAGCAAGCAGTCACAGGCAACACCAGGACTTCAGCCTTTTGCCCTCTGTGCTGCAGTGTTATATATTAACAGCACTCCGCAAGATCCAGTAACAAGAACAGTGGCTCCGTTCCACCCCGAACTGTATTCTAGCTAGTGTTCTCATAGGATCAGCGTAGAGAGCGTGAATGGGAGTGAATTGCTCGATGACCACGGTCTATTGATCTAGCTACAACTGATATGACCATGACTCATTTATCTCCATCAACAACTACCGGCCTGTTCCAGTCTGTTCCTACGGCACTGACAGAGCTACTTCCTTGGATGACTGCCAACTACAGGTTATAGACCTTGCTATGCTATCTGTGCCGACCACCCCCGTCTCAGTTCCCAGTATCTATGCTGCAATAGTCTATGTGCCAGGGGGCTAGGGTCAGTCTGGTGTCCTGTGTAACCTTAGGTATGCTCCCGCTAATTCGCCTCTCTTTCTTTCTCCCTCCCCCCTCCCGGAGGACCTGAGCCATAGAACCATGTCTCAAGACTACCTGGCCTGACGACTCCTGGCTGTCCCCGTCCCCAGTCCACCTGGCCGTGCTGCTGATCCAGTTTCTGAAGTTCTGCCTGCAGCTATGGAATCCTGACCTGTTCACCGGACGTGCTACCTTGTCCTGGACCTGCTATCTCGACCTCTGAATGTTCAGCTATGAAAAGTCGACTGACATTAACTCCTGAGGTGCTGACCTGTTGCACCCTCTATAACCACTGACTATTATTTGACACTGCTGGTCATCTATGAACGTTCAAACATCTTGAAGAACGACCTGGCCTTAATGGCCATGTACTCTTATAATCTACAACTGGCACAGCCAGATGAGGACCGGCCACCTCTAAGAGCCTGGTTCCTCTCTAGGTTTCTTCCTAGGATCCTAGCTGTCTCTGGAGTTTTTCCTAGCAACTGTGCTTCTACATCTGCATCGGTTGCCCTTTGGTGTTTCAAGTACTTTGTGACTACTGCTGATGTAAAAAGGGCTTTATAAAATAAATGTGATTGAAATTTGACAATAGATTCTGCACAATCAATCAGCAGAGCAAGCAAGGACACCATGCATGTCATGTCCAGCCTGAGTTCATCCTTACCTTCTCCCTACTTTGAAGAATATGCTAGCCTAATCACTGATCTGGATAACATGATTGATTGGATAGGTGAAAAGGTTTCACCACATAGAACAGATCCAGTCATGTCACAGGAAGGGATGAGGGATGATGCATTCTGTCACATTTTTTCAAACAGGGCCCAGCACCACAGCAAACATTTTGTTTATTTTTTATTTAACCAGGCAAGTCAGTTGAGAACAAATTCTTATTTACAATGACGGCCTACACCGGCCAAACCCTAACGACACTGGGCCAATTGCGCGCCGCCCTATGGGAACTCCCAATCACAGCCGGTTGTTATACAGCCTGGTTTCGAACCTGTCTCTAGTGACGCCTCTAGCACTGAGATGCAGTGCCTTAGACCGCTAGACAACTCGGGAGGTCTTTCGGGTAAGGCAGCTGTCAATGATCACGTTAGGCTGCGTTTCATTTTATTATGGCGGTTTGATCGCGGGGGAGGCACTAGTAATGTCTGCAGTTTTCGGTTTGGCTATTTGTTTGAAGTGTATTAGTCTATAAATAAAACTCTTTGCCAAAATTCGTAATCTCTCCCATGTCTTATTCGACTAGTAGTTGTTCTGAAATGTGTATTGCTTGCCTACATTTGACTCCCTACTCTGTTTTAATATAACACACATACATTCATTCATTATTAATTTCGGTTGCCTATCCTGACGTGAAGTTCGTTCTACAGAAAGTATTTGACTCTAGCGACAAAATGTAAGAAATTAGAAAGAGGAGGGACTGGTCATATTATCATATTTCTTACCTCCAACTCCGAGGTTCACCTTCATGGGGTTCGGGTCATCTTTGAAATCATTCGACAGTTTGAAGACCGCCACTGGGATGGCTTGGGGAACCTCACCGAATAATGACATGATGATGAATATTACCGAGGCGGAATGTTAGCTAAAACGGCAAAACAACCGGGGACAAACCGCTGTTCAATCTAATGGACGAGGTAGGAAAATAATTTCACCTTCAACTTGGATGGATTTGGTCAATGGAAAATGGGTGTGAGAGATTTGACCAATAGAAATCGAAAGCAGCCAGCTGACTAAAAAATCTGAACAATCCTAGCGACGATTGAAAAGGGGGAAATAATGTGACGTGGTTGACAGTTTGTGCCAATGACTAAACATTATTGGAGATTGACACGTTCATATGCAAATCTCGGTCGCTGAATATGAATAAACAGGTTTAACGATGTTTTGGTTTTTCCTTCAAAAAGGAGGGGATTCGATGAATACCACGGGCATGACCCAGTGACCGTGTTAGCGTTCGATTTGGAACCGTGAGCAATGTACCCAGTTTTAGCCCATTAAAAACAAAGTAATTAATAGGATTCTGTGTTTTCATATGTAAAAGTGAATTATTTTCTGACAAAAATGCCTTGATAAAATGCCATCGTCCGGTCACATGACGGGCCATAGACCAGTTCAACCCGGGGCAGTTTAATCGATTCCCTTCGATGTACAAACCTCTAGGAAATAACTACAATGTTATTGCATGGTTATGTAAAAACATTTATTTCTAAGAGGTTTCTACATTTTTGCAGGGAAATACAATGCCTAATAACATCCACTGTAGATAAAGGTGTTCTGGTGTCCTCGTCACAAACAGGCATCCGAATGAACCTGTTAATTCGCAATTTAATCAAAACGATTTGTGTCGTATTCCTCTGCTCAGGCGTTGCATGCATCAATCAGTGGTTGCGTGCCACGTAATCGACGATGCCGTGATATGCCGTGATACGTAAAATGCGTGTGTAGGCGTTGTAAGATCTGAGCAGGGGAACACGACCTCTGCTACGCTATGTCAAAATGTAACGTCACACACCCCAACCTTTTGAAATCACTTCTCTATCTATCCACAAGGTAGCACCCTAAGCTTGTTATTCGTGATCCACCATGATTTCTGCCATGGGCCACAGATCAGCCTCTCTTTATACTATATGTTGTCCAGGGGACATCATACCTTGGTCAAGGAACACAACATTGACCATAGATCAGTGTTTAAGGGCAACTTCTTCAACAGAGAAACATAATACGTTTTTTTGTTTCTTCCTCATTCGACCAAGTACCACCACTGAACTATAAGCTTTAAGTGCAGGTAGACTACTGTAGTACACTAAATAATGATGACACATTATGGCTCCATTGACAGGTTTATAATCCCTGTGTCAACTCTGTTTGAATGCAAACATGCCAATGCAGATTTGAATCCAACCAAAACAGTGTTGATTCCAGAGCAGTATTTGTTCATGCGTGTGCACACGTGTGTGGGTGCGTGTGTGTGTGTGTGTGTGTGTGTGTGTGTGTGTGTGTGTGTGTGTGTGTGTGTGTGTGTGTGTGTGTGTGTGTGTGTGTGTGTGTGTGTGTGTGCGTGTGTGTGTGTGTGTGTGTGTACTCTCTCCCTCAGCTGTCTGTCTGAGGTGAAGTGGTTGATATATGAAGGCCACTTTACTCTGCTCTGTCATCCCTCGGGTCTCCTGGACTAGAATGGAACATTTCTCAGTAGAAGAGCCACCATGTGTCATGTTTCAACGCTTCAATACTCTCTCTGTGTCTGCTGTTAGTGGGTTAGTTAAAAGAACATTTTATTGACAGTACTTTTATTACTGGCATCTGGAAGGCTGGTCTGATGGCATACTAACCAACTCACTGTACTGTATAAGGTCATTTACTGTAGCTTACTTAGCATACTGGATTGCATTTGGTTGGGGCCACTAGTGAAAGGCAACATCTGACCCAAAAAGGCTTCTAGGTTTGGGGATTTCTATGGTTTTCACCTCACTTCCCGGGCCAGGTGCAGGGTAACCCCAGTGGGCCTTCCTGCCAGAAGAGGGTTTGGCTTTTTGAAGGCCAGGGTGACCCCCCCTCCTCAGATAGTAGAGGTTTTCATTCTTTCCGACCAGGTGAGACCAGGTATCAGTGTGTATATTACCTGTCACTGTCAGGCCAGCAATTATAGGATTTGAGCTCCCTGAGCAGAGCAGGCTTCAGGCCTGGGGCCAAGAGGAGCCTGGAAACAACCGAGAAGACAAGGGGGACCACGGTCTGGGCTGCCAGTCCCTCCCCTGTCAGTCACTGGGTGTGTGTGTGTCTGGGTGTGGGCGTGGGCGGATGCGGGTGTGGGCGTGTGGGTGTGGGAGTGGGTAGGTGTGAGTGAGTGAGAGAGAGAGTGGGTGGGTGGGTGGGTGGGTGGGTGGGTGGGTGGGTGAGTGAGTGAGTGATTATGATTGACAGCAGTAGCTTCTGGGGAGACACAGCCATGAGGTGTGTGTGTCACAGAGAGAGATACCAAAGTGCTGTTTTCATTTCTACTCGGTCCAATAACATTTAGAGAAAGAATTATGAAGAAAATATTGTTTGTTTCATAGAGTGATTTTATTTGGGTTTCAGGTTATCAGGGACTGTGTCGGATGTCAGACAATGACACCAAACACTCACACACAAACGTGTGCCCAAACACACACAGCCACAACCACATTCCACGGGAGGTATAGAACACAACCAGGAGAATACACACACATTTACATTAACATTTAAGTCATTTAGCAGACGCTCTTATCCAGAGCGACTTACAAATTGGTGCATTCACCTTATGACATCCAGTGGAACAGCCACTTTACAATAGTGCATCTAGATCATTTTAAGGGGGGGGGGGGGGCAGAAGGATTGCTTTATCCTAGGTATTCCTTGAAGAGGTGGGGTTTCAGGTGTCTCCGGAAGGTGGTGATTGACTCCGCTGTCCTGGCGTCGTGAGGGAGTTTGTTCCACCATTGGGGTGCCAGAGCAGCGAACAGTTTTGACTGGGCTGAGCGGGAACTGTACTTCCTCAGTGGTAGGGAGGCGAGCAGGCCAGAGGTGGATGACACACACACTGCTGAATTCTAGTGGGACCTTCTGGCGTGGCTCACATGTTGCGTTGCCCTGTGTGTCTGTGGGTCAGTGATCTGTGTTGAGTGACTGTCTTTCAGCTTCCCGCACTGTTTGTTTTCCTGAGACAGTGTCATTAATTCTGCAACAAGGGATCAGACACACCAACAACAGAGACACAGGGACCTCCCCTGTATGCAGCGACCCTGAATAATGGTGCGTGTATGCAGTAGCCAGACATGCCTCAGTGTGTGTGGGTGTGTGTGTTCAGTGACGGATGTTGCATCCATGCAGTAGCTAGACGTGTCTTCCCTTCCAAGGCCCATTGATCAAAGGTATGCAAACCTAGTTGTCTACACATTCCGTCACACCTGAGAAATCCCAGACATCACCTCACACATTTACAACACTCCATTTAACATGATTTGCAATGCAAATATAGACCAGGGGATGCTTGTATATTAGAATATATGGAAGTGACTCTGACAAACTTACCACATTGTTGCAATACCTTCAAACCACATTAGATGACAATGGTTTACATAGGATGTTTACATGTATGTTGTAATACTTTTGAAAGGTTGGGATGGCTTTGAGAGGGATGTTCAATGTAGCATGCAGTAATGTTGGCCTGCAAGCCTCTCTTTCTCTCCCTCACTACTTCTATAACTGTCTCTCTTTTTCTCCCTCTCCAACAAATACCCTTCGTAAAAATGTTTTTTACCTGAACTATTGCCTAGGCTTTAGGTCACCAAGTGAACATAGTCTTGTGGAACGCAGGAAACCTGGATTTGAGCCCAGTCGGTCACACTAGCCCTGACCTCCACAAGTGGGAAAGTAGTAGGCGTGGATTCCTACTAAATGTACTTCTACAGTAATTGATTGATGTAGTGTTTAGTTTAGCTGACTCTGACTGACCAGACCTGAGCTCAGTATAGCTATGCACCACTGTAACAATAGGAGGAAGTGGTAGGATCATGTCTGCGTTTCTACGTCCATCCTTTGACTGTACGTCTCTATGAATTATATTATATCTGACCTATAAACATGGTCTTTAATTCATCCTTTCGCTCCAAACAGCTCATAATTCAACCTGATCGATTTTAAACAATGAACAATGATGTTAATGCCTCATCGTTGCTGTATTGAAATTTACAGAGAGAGAGAGCACTGCGTGCTTCTCTTCCAGTTCAGTATTTATTTACAGAGTTAAATACTTAAGAATGAGACGTCATGACTTAAAGTAAATAAACTGTCATAGTAATGGAGCAACACAAGCATTTTCTCAGCAAGATGTTTACCTTGTGTGTGTGTGTGTGTGTGTGTGTGTGTGTGTGTGTGTGTGTGTGTGTGTGTGTGTGTGTGTGTGTGTGTGTGTGTGTGTGTGCGTGCGTGCGTGCGTGCGTGCGTGCGTGCGTGCGTGCGTGCGTGCGTGCGTGCGTGTGATTCATAACAACCGTGTTTGAGTGCAACCATTGCTATAAACTGTCCTACATGCCTGTGTCCAGATGAACTCAACTCAACCTTTCCAACATGACTGTCCAGACCAGACAGATGTTTTCTTGATACAGAAACACAGCAGCAGCAGGCCATAGACTTGGAACCTCTGTCCACACATCCTATGCACACATTTTTACATTTACATTTGAGTCATTTAGCAGACCCTCTTATCCAGAGCGACTTACAGTTAGTGTATTCATCTTACAGTTTTTTTAAATTGCTTTGGTACTATTTTCACAAGTATGTGGTGAATTTTAAAAACTCTTAGCACAAAAATCCAAACTGGCAACACTTGTAACGCAGCCAGTCTTATCTTCAAAACCTTTCATTGTGCATTCATTTTGTTTCTAGACATCTTTCACCACACAATCATTGATCAAAAATATATGTGTACTATGAAATAAAAGGAGTACATTGATTTAATCACCAAAACACAACATAATTATATATTCTCAATGTAGAATATGCAGTGCCTTCGGAAAGTATTCAGACCCCTTGACTTTTTTCACGTTTTGTCAAGTTACAGCCTTATTCTAAAATTGATTAAATACTTTTCCCCCCTCATCAATATACACACAATATCCCATAATGACAAAGCAAAAACAGGTTTTTAGAAATTGTTGCAAATTTATTACAAATACAACACTGAAATATCACATTTACTTAAGTATTCAAACCCTTTACTCAGTACTTTGTTGAAGTACCTTTGGCAGCGATTACAGCCTCAAGTCTTCTTGCTTGGCACACCTGTACTTGGAGAGTTTCTCCCATTCTTCTCTGCAGATCCTCTCAAGCTCTGCCAGGTTGGATGGGGAGTGTTGTGCTGTACAAATAGTGCTGCACAGCTATTTTCAGGTCTCTCCAGAGATGTTCAATCGGGTTCAAGTCCGGGCTCTGGCTGGGCCATTCAAGGACATTCAGAGACTTGTCCTGAAGCCACGCCTGCATTGTTTTGGCTATGTGCTTATGGTCATTGTTCTGTTGGAAGGTAAACCTTCGCCCCAGTCTGAGGTCCTGAGCACTCTGGAGCAGGTTTTCATCAAGGATCTCTCTGTACTTTTCTCCGTTCATCTTTCCTTCAATCCTGACTAGTCTCTCAGTCCCTACCACTGAAAAAAAACACAGCATGATGCTGCCACCACCATGCTTCACCGTAGGGATAGTGCCAGATTTCCTCTAGACGTGATGCTTGGCAGATAAGTTTTTCGCTTTGTCATTTTGGGGTATTGTGTGTAGTTTGATGAGGACTTTTTTCAAATTTAATCTTAGATTTTAGAATAAAGATGTAACATAACTACATGTGGAAAATGACAAGAGGTCTGAATACTTCTCGAAAGCACTGTACATGTTTAAGCGGTCCTGTATGTAGCTCAGTTCATAAGAGCATTGCATTAGCAACACCAGAGCTGTTTTAAATATGTTATTGGACCATAAACAGATTTGACTCATTAATCTATACAGTCCAAATAATGATGATCCACGCTTCTTTGAAAATATATATAATAATTTATCAAGCCTACAAGCAATACCAGACTCTATTATTATGGTGGGAGATTATAATATGGTTTTATATACCTCAATGGATGGTAAAGGAAATCAAACTACAAATTATCACCCTTATGCAAATAACGAAGATCATGGATATGGTGGATATATAATGAAGCTAGTGGATATTTGGGTGCTTAAATATCCTGACCTAGTGAGATATACATGGTGGAGGTTTAATATCCTGACCTAGTGAGATATACATGGTGGAGGTTTAATATCCTGACCTAGTGAGATATACATGGTGGAGGTTTAATATCCTGACCTAGTGAGATATACATGGTGGAGGTTTAATACCCTGACCTAGTGAGATATACATGGTGGAGGTTTTATATCCTGACCTAGTGAGATATACATGGTGGAGGTTTAATACCCTGACCTAGTGAGATATACATGGTGGAGGTTTAATACCCTGACCTAGTGAGATATACATGGTGGAGGTTTAATATCCTGACCTAGTGAGATATACATGGTGGAGGTATAATACCCTGACCTAGTGAGATATACATGGTGGAGGTTTAATACCCTGACCTAGTGAGATATACATAGTGGAGGTTTAATATCCTGACCTAGTGAGATATACATGGAGGAGGTTTAATATCCTGACCTAGTGAGATATACAGGGTGGAGGTTTAATACCCTGACCTAGTGAGATATACATGGTGGAGGTTTAATACCCTGACCTAGTGAGATATACATGGAGGAGGTTTAATATCCTGACCTAGTGAGATATACATGGAGGTTTAATATTTATTTATTTTTATTTTATTTATTTAACCTTTATTTAACCAGGTAGGCAAATTGAGAACACGTTCTCATTTACAATTGCGACCTGGCCAAGATAAAGCAAAGCAGTTCGACACATACAACAACACATAGTTACACATGGAGTAAAATAAACATATAGTCAATAATACAGTGAGAAAAAATAAATAAGTCTATATACAATGTGAGCAAGTGAGGTGAGATAAGGGAGGTGAAGGCAAACAGATATATGTATAGATAAATAAAAATATAAAAAGGCCATGGAGGCGAAGTGAGTACAACACAGCAAGTAAAATAAAAACTAAAAAAACACTGGAATGGTTGGTTTGCAGTGGAAGAAAGTGCAAAGTAGAGACAGAAATAATGGGGTGCAAAGGAGCAAAATAAATAAATAAATAAATACAGTAGGTAAAGAGGTAGTTGTTTGGGCTAAATTGTAGATGGGTTATGTACAGGTGCAGTAATCTATGATCTGCTCTGACAGCTGGTGCTTAAAGCTATTGAGGGAGATAGGTGTTTCCAGTTTCAGAGATTTTTGTAGTTCGTTCCAGTCATTGGCAGCAGAGAACTGGAAGGAGAGGCGTCCAAAGGAAGAGTTGGTTTTGGGGGTGACTAGAGAGATATACCTGCTGGAGCGCGTGCTACAGGTAGGTGCTGCTATGGTGACCAGCGAGCTGAGATAAGGGGGGACTTTACCTAGCAGGGTCTTGTAGATGACCTGGAACCAGTGGGTTTGGCGACGAGTATGAAGCGAGGGCCAGCCAACGAGAGTGTACAGGTCGCAGTGGTGGGTAGTATATGGGGCTTTGGTGACAAAACGGATGGCACTGTGATAGACTGCATCCAATTTATTGAGTAGGGTTTTGGAGGCTATTTTGTAAATGACATCACCGAAGTCGAGGATTGGTAGGATGGTCAGTTTTACAAGGGTATGTTTGGCAGCATGAGTAAAGGATGCTTTGTTGCGGAATAGGAAGCCAATTCTAGATTTGACTTTGGATTGGAGATGTTTGATGTGGGTCTGGAAGGAGAGTTTACAGTCTAACCAGACACCTAGGTATTTGTAGTTGTCCACATATTCTAAGTCAGAGCCGTCCAAAGTAGTGATGTTGGACAGGCGGGCAGGAGCAGGCAGCGATCGGTTGAAGAGCATGCATTTGGTTTTACTTGTATTTAAGAGCAGTTGGAGGCCACGGAAGGAGAGTTGTATGGCATTGAAGCTCGCCTGGAGGGTTGTTAACACAGTGTCAAAAGAAGGGCCAGAAGTATACAGAATAGTGTCGTCTGCGTAGAGGTGGATCAGAGAATCACCAGCAGCAAGAGCGACATCATTGATGTAAACAGAGAAGAGAGTCGGTCCAAGAATTGAACCCTGTGGCACTGTTACGCATGCCTCTGAGAAGAGGGAACGCAACTCCCTGCTACAACTCAACTCTCTGAAGTGCAAGAGGTATGGACTGTAGGTGCGAGCAAGGATGACACAAAAGCAGATTTTACCGTTTACTTGGATTTATTTTCTTACACGGTAATATGGGGAAAAGGGGCTGGACGGAACCAAAGCAAAGAAAGTAAATATCAAAGTTCCCCCTCTCCTATCTAACCTGCCTACCCACTTAACTTACCTAACTTAGCACCGTCTGGTGCCCTAACCAAAATACAGGGGGTGGTCCGCCCAGGTCTTACCTAGTGTGCCTAGACAGTAAATATACTACGGGTATATGTATGCCCGCGGGCCTCTTGCCTAAGCACTCCCAAAGTGCCTTCTCCTTCCCCCCTGGGAACACATGAAACAGAGTAATTATTAATGATTTCACAAACACTCAAACACAGGACATAGAAAAACTGCTACCAACAACAACAGTACATACCACACTTTCTGATACACAACCAACACTATATCACAATCTAATTTTTTTCTCTCTCTCTCTCAATCTTCAAATCTCTACTCCAAATCTCATCTCTCTCTCTCCTCTCAATCTCAATCTCCTCTCTCTTGGCAGAACACTGGCTTTTATCTTCTGGGGGCAATGGTGATTAGTGTCAGCTGCTTCTTGACGAGGGGGCGGGGTCAGCTCCAATCACCAATTAGCCTGGGGTTGACCAATCAGCTGGTTGGGGAGTACTTCAGGAAGCCATCTCCTGAAACACACACTCAAATACAAAACAGAACACAGAAACTGGGGAACGTAACACGCCCACCACAAAAATTGCAAACATACAGTTTGTAATAACAAAAACCAACGCTTCCCCAGTTAGTAAACCCGTGATAGAGCGTCAGCAACCACATTCGCTGAGCCCTTCACATAGGCTATCTGTACATTATATCCTTGTACAATCAGAGCCCACTGCATAAGGCGGCGGTTCTGATTGTACATTTGCTTTAAGAACACTAAAGGATTATGGTCCGTGAAGACCATTACAGGAAAGGCACTGGATCCCACATATACCTCAAAGAACTGTAAGGCTAGCAATAAAGCTAGCGTTTCTTGTTCAATTGTGGAGTACCTTGACTGACACGAGTTGAACTTACGGGAGAAGAAACTGACGGGCCGATCCACTCCGTCTTCATCTTCCTGTAAGAGAACCGCACCCACCCCCACTATACTAGCGTCAACCTCCAACTTAAAAGGTTTGTCAAAGTTGGGGGCGGCAAGCACTGGGGCACTACAAAGTAGCGCTTTAGCGGACTCAAACGCATGGTTACAGTCCTTGGACCACCTAAATGGTACCTTGGGACTAAGCAGAGATGAAAGGGGAGCTACTACCGTCGAGAAATTCTTACAGAATGTACGATAGTACCCTACCATCCCTAGGAATCTGCGCAACTGGCGTCGAGTCGTGGGAGCAGGAAAAGCAACAATTGCCTCCACCTTGCCAGTTACTGGGCGCACTTGACCTCGTCCCACTTGTTTCCCTAAGTAAGTCACCGTAGCCTTCCCAAACTCACACTTGGCCAAATTGAGGGTTAAAGAAGCATTCTCCAACCGCTGAAACACACTTTTCAAAGTGGAGAGATGATCAGACCAAGTAGACGAATGTATCACCACATCATCAAGGTATGCAGTACAATTTGGCACATCTGCAAACACAATGTTAACTAGACGCTGAAAAGTAGCAGGTGCATTACACATGCCAAAGGGCATCACAGTGTATTGTACAAAGTTATCAGGCGTAACAAAAGCCGATATGTCAGAAGCTCTAGAGGTCAGAGGCACCTGCCAATAACCTTTTAACAAATCTAACTTACTAACGTAAGCAGCAGAGCCAATTCTATCAATGCAGTCATCTAATCGAGGTAGAGGAAAAGAATCAGACTTTGTAACTGCATTTACTCGACGATAGTCCGTGCATAAGCGGGACGTACCGTCAGGCTTAGGAACAAGAATACATGGGGAACTCCAGGAGCTGTTACTGGGTTTTGCCATGTCATTCTGTAATAAATAAGCTACCTCACTTTTCATTACCTCCCTTTTCTTTGTATTAACCCGGTACGGATGCTGACGTATAGGAGCAGCATTCCCTACATCCACGTCATGTTCCAAGATGGACGTGCGACTTGGAACGTCCTGAAACACACTGAGAAAACTGTTTATCAATAGGATAAGGTCCTTAGTTTGATCGTTATCCAAATGTTCCATTTGAGAGGGTAACTTCTTCAGCATCTCTGAATTACATAGGCGTTCACACTGCTGTAACGTATGGCGTAACTCCAACCCATCCTCCTTCTCCTCCTCTAGGTCCCAGCCAGGCTTCAGCACCACCGCAGCCACACTGGAGACGGCGGGCTGGACCGGCTTA
Organism: Salvelinus fontinalis; assembly: GCF_029448725.1. Lineage (NCBI taxonomy): Eukaryota > Metazoa > Chordata > Actinopteri > Salmoniformes > Salmonidae > Salvelinus > Salvelinus fontinalis. Next base: position 17,139,114 of record NC_074694.1, read on the forward strand.
CTTGAGGAGCTGTCTGGAGAGTCACGTACATAATATTCTTTTAGCATGTTAACATGACACACACGGGAAGAACGCCTCCGATCTGGGGTCTTTATCACATAGTTGGTGTCACTGAGTTTCTTTTCCACCAGATATGGTCCAGAAAAACGTGCTGACAGAGATGAGCCAGGAATTGGCAACAAAACTAAAACTTGATCCCCTGGTGCAAAAGAACGGCCAACAGCCTTTTTGTCATAATGCACCTTCATGCGTTTTTGCGAAGAGGAAAGAGACTTTTGGGCTAACGCACATGCGGCGTGCAGTCTCTCCCGCATTTTACTGACATAATCCAACACATTTTTAGGGGCGCTACTGGGTGTAGGAGATAAGATATGCTCCTTCAACACTTTCAGCGGACCCCTTGGGGTATGTCCAAACACAAGGTCAGCAGGGCTGAACCCTAAGGACTCTTGTATCGTTTCCCTAATAGCAAATAGAACAAAGGGCACCCCCTCATCCCAATCGGTACTGGTATCCATACAATACTTGCGTAGCATTGCCTTCAGCGTCTGATGCCAGCGTTCGAGAGCCCCTTGACTCTCTGGATGATACGGACTTGAGACCTGATGGGAAATACACAATGTCTTTAACACATTTGAAAACATTTTGGACATAAAGTTGGATCCCTGATCAGTTTGGATTACTTTAGGGAGTCCAAACGTAGAGAAGAACTTCACCAGTGCCATCACCACAGTCTTAGCCGTAATAGTACGGAGAGGAATAGCCTCTGGGTATCGAGTAGCACTGCACATTATTGTTAATAGGAACTGGTTACCTGACCTGGTTTTCGGCAACGGACCTACACAATCAACTATCACTCTTTCAAACGGTTCCCCCACCACAGGAATCGGGTAGAGCAGTGCTCTAGGAACTGTTTGATTCGCTTTCCCAGTGAGTTGACATACGTGACATGTTTTACAAAATTGGACCACATCAGACTTCAAACCTGGCCAGAAAAAATGACGAAGGACCCGGTTATAAGTCTTTGTGATCCCCAAATGTCCAGACCACGCCTGGTCATGGGCGAGTGACAGCACCTGCTGTCGGAACGGTGTAGGAACAACCACTTGACACACTTCACTCCAGTCATTAACGGTGTCATGAGCTGCCCATTTACGCATCAAAACTCCTGCTTCCATAAAGTAGGCAGTCTCTCTAGTTTTAGCTTCTTCAATGGAAATTACCGAAGCAAAACACTTACGAAGACTGGTGTCTCTTTTTTGACATTCAATCACCTTCTCAGGGGTGACAGACAAAAGAATGTCATGTAATTGGGGTGCGATTTCGCAGTCCCCTTCCTTAGTTTTTACAGGAGTAAAAACTGTCGGACTTGCAGAAGGAATACTCGGTGCATTGTCTTCTACTTCAATATTCTCAAAAATGGAACTAGCCAAATCCACCACATCTCCAAGCTTGCGAGATTGTGCCCTCGTTAACACACAAGCAGGAAAAACATGTGGAAATGCTTGAACCAATTTCTCATCTGCAATTTTGATTTCTGGGTTGTCTACTACCTCTAACACAGGAGTAACGTTACCACCAGCAATATCATTCCCTAATAGCAATGTGACTCCTTTTACTGGCAGTGTAGACACTACACCAACACGGAAACGTCCTGATACCAAGTCTGACACTAAGTGGACCCAGTGTAATGGTACAGGTACTGTTTTTGTCTCTATCCCCTGTAATATAACATGCGAGCCACAATACGTTTCAGGAGACCAGGGTAAAGCATCAGTAATAATTACTGACTGCGCCGCCCCGGTGTCTCGTAAGATTTTAATTGGCTTTTGATCAGCTTGTTCTCCAGTTAAGGAAACACAACCGGCAGAAATAAACGGAGCATAAACAGGATCTGGTTTCTCAAATGCTGAATCAATACCTCGGACCAACGGACGAGCCAAAGACTTGACTAAACCCAAACTTTTCCTTTTTGGGGACGGTGACTGGGACTGTTTCGGTTTATTTTTCAAAACTGGGCAGTCCGCAATCACGTGACCCTTTTGGTGACAGTAAAAACATTCACGGATCTCATGAAAATACTTGTCAGAGGAAAAACGACCTGAATGAGGCACTGATGACGTAATCAGTCTACCTTCAAAACGAGGTGCACCAAAGACAGTTTTGTGTGTCAAAGCGTACTCATCTGCCAACACTGCTGCCTGGGCCAATGTCACCACTTTCTGTTCATTTAAATGAACTACAATTCTATCAGGGAGGTTGCTTTTAAAATCCTCCAACAGCATCAACTCCCGAATATCAGCAAAGGTTTTAGCTTTGCTGGCTGAACACCATCGATTAAACAGAGACTCTTTGTCCCTAGCAAACTCAACAAAAGTACGGTGAGAGGGTTTCTTGTGGTTCCTGAAGCGCTGTCTATAAGCTTCAGGCACCAACTCATAAGCCCGCAACACGGTAGTTTTAACTGTTTCGTAATGTAAACTGTCTTCCAGGGAGAGAGCAGCTACTACTTCCTGGGCTTTCCCAGACAATTTACATTGTAACAGGAGAGGCCAAACCTCGAGTGGCCAATGTAGCGCAGCGGCCACACGCTCAAACGCAGAGAAATAGGAATCAACTTCCGACTCTCGGAATGGTGGGACTAAAGCTATATTTTTACTTACATCAAAGTGGGCTTGATGCTGAGCAGCTTTTGGAGTCGTACTGGAGCCAGCTTCTATCTCCAGTTGTCGGATCCTCACCTCCTTGTCGGCTTCTATTTTCCTAATTTCAAGGTCAAAATGCATTTGTCTCTCTTTATCTTTTTGCTCCATTTCTAACCGGGCCAGCCTCACCTTTAGCCTAGCGGTCCCGTCTGAACGACCTGAAGCAGAAGATAAAGGATCGAATCGAGGCAAATGTAAGGGGGTACGAGCAACCCCTTCCTCCGCCCTGTCCTCCGACTTGACATCGGAAGGTCTACCCGTCTCCTCTCCTTGCAATGAGAGAATTCTTTCTCTCACTAAACCCTCCCTGACTAGCACCAAAAGCTCAGCCTTTAGGGCTTTCTCAGGGATAACAAATCCATAATGGTCAGCTATAGCTATAAGGTCCACTTTTCGAAACCTCACCAAACAATCAATAGAGGGCGCTTCAATGAACTTGGAGATGGCTGAGGCAGCCATCTTGTACACAACAATCTACTGAACACACAAACTAAACAAGTCATCCAAACTCACAACCTACCATCACACCTCAATCACTAACCACAGAGATCTCAGTGCAGCAGGGTCCGGTGGTTTTAATGGTATCCCGGATGAGCCCCCATTATGTTACGCACGCCTCTGAGAAGAGGGAACGCAACTCCCTGCTACAACTCAACTCTCTGAAGTGCAAGAGGTATGGACTGTAGGTGCGAGCAAGGATGACACAAAAGCAGATTTTACCGTTTACTTGGATTTATTTTCTTACACGGTAATATGGGGAAAAGGGGCTGGACGGAACCAAAGCAAAGAAAGTAAATATCAAAGTTCCCCCTCTCCTATCTAACCTGCCTACCCACTTAACTTACCTAACTTAGCACCGTCTGGTGCCCTAACCAAAATACAGGGGGTGGTCCGCCCAGGTCTTACCTAGTGTGCCTAGACAGTAAATATACTACGGGTATATGTATGCCCGCGGGCCTCTTGCCTAAGCACTCCCAAAGTGCCTTCTCCTTCCCCCCTGGGAACACATGAAACAGAGTAATTATTAATGATTTCACAAACACTCAAACACAGGACATAGAAAAACTGCTACCAACAACAACAGTACATACCACACTTTCTGATACACAACCAACACTATATCACAATCTAATTTTTTTCTCTCTCTCTCTCAATCTCCAAATCTCTACTCCAAATCTCATCTCTCTCTCTCCTCTCAATCTCAATCTCCTCTCTCTTGGCAGAACACTGGCTTTTATCTTCTGGGGGCAATGGTGATTAGTGTCAGCTGCTTCTTGACGAGGGGGCGGGGTCAGCTCCAATCACCAATTAGCCTGGGGTTGACCAATCAGCTGGTTGGGGAGTACTTCAGGAAGCCATCTCCTGAAACACACACTCAAATACAAAACAGAACACAGAAACTGGGGAACGTAACAGGCACCCCCATAGAGACTGCCAGAGGCCCGGACAACAGACCCTCCGATTTGACACACTGAACTCTATCAGAGAAGTAGTTGGTGAACCAGGCGAGGCAATCATTAGAGAAACCAAGGCTGTCGAGTCTGCCAATGAGGATGTGGTGATTGACAGAGTCAAAAGCCTTGGCCAGGTCAATGAATACGGCTGCACAGTATTGTTTCCTATCGATGGCGGTTACGATATCGTTTATGACCTTGAGCGTGGCTGAGGTGCACCCATGACCAGCTCTGAGACCAGATTGCATAGCGGAGAAGGTGTGGTGTGATTCGAAATGGTCGGTAATCTGTTTGTTGACTTGGCTTTCGAAGACCTTAGAAAGGCAGGGTAGGATAGATATAGGTCTGTAGCAGTTAGGGTCAAGGGTGTCCCCCCCTTTGAAGAGGGGGATAACCGCAGCTGCTTTCCAATCTTTGGGGATCTCAGACGACACGAAAGAGAGGTTGAAGAGGCTAGTAATAGGGGTGGCAACAATTTCAGCAGATAGTTTTAGAAAGAAAGGGTCCAGATTATCTAGCCCGGCTGATTTGTAAGGGTCCAGATTTTGCAGCTCATTAAGAACATCAGCTGACTGTATTTGGGAGAAAGAGAAATGGGGAAGGCTTGGGCGAGTAGCAGAGGGGAGGGCAGTGCTGTTGTCCGGGGTAGGGGTAGCCAGGTGGAAAGCATGGCCAGCCGTAGAAAAATGCTTATTGAAATTCTCAATTATAGTGGATTTGTCGGTGGTGACAGTGTTTCCTATCTTCAGAGCGGTTGGAAGCTGGGAGGAGGTGTTCTTATTCTCCATGGACTTTACGGTGTCCCAGAACTTTTTTGAATTTGTGTTGCAGGAAGCAAATTTCTGCTTGAAAAAGCTAGCCTTGGCTGTTCTAACTGCCTGTGTATATTGGTTTCTGGCTTCCCTGAAAAGTTGCATATCACGGGGGCTGTTCGATGCTAATGCAGAACGCCATAGGATGTTTTTCTGTTGGTTAAGGGCAGTCAGGTCAGGAGAGAACCAAGGGCTATATCTGTTCCTGGTTCTAAATTTCTTGAATGGGGCATGCTTATTCAAGATGGTGAGGAAGGCATTTAAAAAAAATGACCAGGCATCCTCTACTGACGGGATGAGATCAATATCCTTCCAGGATACCCCGGCCAGGTCGATTAGGAAGGCCTGCTCGCTGAAGTGTTTCAGGGAGCGTTTGACAGTGATGAGTGGAGGTCGTTTGACCGCTGACCCATTACGGATGCAGGCAATGAGGCAGTGATCGCTGAGATCTTGGTTGAAAACAGCAGAGTTGTATTTGGAGGGCAAGTTTGTTAGGATGATATCTATGAGGGTACCCGTGTTTACGGAATTGGGGTGGTACCTGGTAGGTTCATTGATAATTTGTGTGAGATTGAGGGCATCAAGCTTAGATTGTAGGGTGGCTGGGGTGTTGAGCATGTTCAAATTTAGGTCGCCTAGCAGCACGAGCTCTGAAGATAGATGGGGGGCAATCAGTTCACATATAGTGTCCAGAGCACAGCTGGGGGCAGAGGGTGGTCTATAGCAGGCGGCAACGTTGAGAGACTTGTTTTTAGAGAGGTGGATTTTTAAAAGTAGAAGTTCAAATTGTTTGGGAACAGACCTGGATAGTATAACAGAACTCTGCAGGCAGTCTTTGCAGTAGATTGCAACACCGCCCCCTTTGGCCGTTCTATCTTGTCTGAAAATATTGTAATTGGGGATAAAAATGTCTGAATTTTTGGTGGTCTTTCTAAGCCAGGATTCAGACACGGCTAAAACATCCGGGTTGGTAGAGTGTGCTAAAGCAGTGAACAAAACAAACTTAGGGAGGAGGCTTCTAATGTTAACATGCATGAAGCCAAGGCTATTACGGTTACAGAAGTCATCAAAAGAGAGCGCCTGGGGAATAGGAGTGGAGCCAGGTACTGCAGGGCCTGGATTCACCTCTACATCACCAGAGGAACAGAGGAGAAGTAGGATAATGGTACGGCTAAAAGCTATGAGAATTGGTCGCCTAGAGCTACTAGAGCAGAGAGTAAAAGGAAGTTTCTGGGGGCGATAAAATAGTTTAAAGGAATAATGTACAGACAAAGGTATGGTAGGATGTGAATACAGTGGAGGTAAACCTAGGTATTGAGTGATGATGAGAGAGATCTTGTCTCTAGAAACATCATTGAAACCAGGTGATGTCATCGCATATGTGGGTGGTGGAACTGAGAGGTTGGATATGGTATAGAGAGCAGGGCTAGAATCTCTACAGTGAAATAAGCCAATAAACACTAACCAGAACAGCAATGGACAAGGCATATTTACATTAAGGAGAGGCATGCTCAATCGAGTGATCAATAAGGGTCCAGTGAGTAGAGGTTGGTTGGGGTCGTGGCGATCCAGACAGCTGGCCGGGTATATGGCTATCGGTAGCAGCATAGGTTGGAGGTCTGTTTGTAGATACCTCGTGCGTTTCCGTCGGTAGGTTCCGTGTAGTGGGGTTTTGTTCAGGTAGCAGCCGATAAGACAGCTAACGATTAGCGGGCCTCAGATGAGCGTTCAGGTAACGTCGGGACGGTGGTGCCGGTTGGATAAATCCCTCGGGCAGATAACGTCGGCAGTCAGTCGCGGCAGTCAGTCGTGAAGGCCCGGTGGGGTTCCGTATCTGCGGCAGCAACAAAAGAAACGGGTCCGGATGGTGATGGGACTCCTCAGCTGGCTAGCTCCAGCATGATTTGAGTTTGCTCCGGGATCGACGTAAGCCAATAGTCACACGGTATGCAGCTAGCTAGCTGCGAAATCAAGGTGCAAGTGTCCAGAGCCTGCGGTTGGAATCCGGGGAAACTGAGAGAAAAAAAGTCCCGGGATGCTCCGGTCCGAGTCGCGTTGCACAAATGTGCCGGTAGATTATCGAGCTAAAGGAATAGCTGATGACCGCAAAACGTGGGCAGCTGAAACACCAACGCTAGCCAGCAAACCGGCTAATTTCGGGGCAGCTACAGATTAGCTTCTGGCTAGCTATCGGAGTAGCTTCTGGTTAGCTTTCAGGCTAGCTTCTGAATTAGCCCCTAGCTAGCTTCCACGATGGATTTTCAGATTGAGGTAAATAATACTTTTAGTAATTGGTGAAGCGGGTTGCAGGAAAGCTTTTGCAGGAAAGCTTTTGTAGTTGAGTTCTTGGATAATAAAATAAATAAAAGATATGTGAAGAAAAGGTGTAAATATATATATATACAGGACACGACACGACAATACGGAAAAAGACGTCTGAACTGCTAAGCCACCTTGGAGCATCCTGACCTAGTGAGATATACATGGTGGAGGTTAAATACCCTGACCTAGTGAGATATACATGGTGGAGGTTTAATACCCTGACCTAGTGAGATATACATGGTGGAGGCTAAATCAAGCTAGTCGTCTTGAATACTTTCTTATGTCATTCTCGCTGGCACCAAAAGTTTAAAAAATGAATAAGTGTTGATAGGGGACAGAATGCGATCGGACCATCAAATAGTTGGCATATACTTTACTCTTACGGAATTTACACATGGGCGAGGATATTGGAAACTTAATCAAAGCCTATTGGATGACAACTTGTTTTTAACAAGGACAGAAGTATTTATAAGTTACTTTTTCCAACATAACATACAGTAGGTACAGCCGATCCCCTTGTATGGGACACTTAAATGTGACTTTAGAGCCCATGCAATTCAAGCCTTGTCTTTAAAGCAAAAGCAATTCAAGTCAAGAGAATCCATTTTAACAAAGGAAATAGAGGGACTAACAGTACCGATAGATAGCAATACAAACTGAACCATAGAGGCACAGAATACGTTAGAGGTCAAACAAATGGAGGAACTTATTCAAGGAAGTGTAACGGCTTTCCTCTTCCTCTTCATCAGAAGAGGAGGAGCAGCGATTGAACCAATATGCAGCGGAGTTTGCAGACATTATTTATTAAAGAAAACACGAACTCGACTATACACTAACAAAACAACAAACGACGTAGACGCACCTGAACATAAGAACTTACAAATAACGAAGAACGCATGAAACAGGAACAGACTACATAAACCAAAAAACAAACAAACCGAAAACAGTCCCGTGTGGCGCAACGACATACACAGACACAGGAGACAACCACCCACCACGAACACTGTGAAAACACCTACCTAAATATGACTCTTAATTAGAGGAACGCCAAACACCTGCCTCTAATTAAGAGCCATACCAGGCAACCCATAAACCAACATAGAAACAGAAAACATAGAATGCCCACCCAAACTCACGTCCTGACCAACTAACACATACAACAAACTAACAGAAATAGGTCAGGAACGTGACATAACCCCCCCATAGGGTGCGAACTCCGGGCGCACCAGCACAAAGTCTAGGGGAGGGTCTGGGTGGGCATCTGACCACGGTGGTGGCTCAGGCTCCGGGCGAGGTCCCCACCCCACCATAGTCAATCCCAGCTTCCATTTCCCCCTATGAATGTCCACCCTCATCTTACCCCCACTAAATCCTTTTGGTAACATCGACAACAGGGGCAGCACCGGGACAGAGGGATAGCTCAGGACAGAGGGATAGCTCAAGACAGAGGGATAGCTCAAGACAGAGGGATAGCTCAGGATAGAGAGGTAGCTCAGGATAGAGAAGTAGCTCAGGATAGAGAGGTAGCTCAGGATAGAGGGGCAACTCCGGACTGAAAGGCAGCTCCGGACAGAGAGACAGCTCTGGACTGAGGGGCAGTTCTGAATAAATAGCCGCTCTGGGCTGACTGAAGGCTCTGGACGCTCATGGCTGGCTGAAGGCTCTGGACGCTCATGGCTCACTGACGGCTCTGGCAGATCCTGTCTGGTTGGCGGCTCTGGCAGATCCTGTCTGGTTGGCGGCTCTGGCAGATCCTGTCTGGTTGGCGGCTCTGGCAGATCCTGTCTGGTTGGCGGCTCTGGCAGATCCTGACTGACGACTGGCTCTAGCGGCTCCTGACTGACTATCGGCTCTGACGGCTCGGGACAGACGGGCGGCTCTAATGGCTCGGGACAGACGGATGGCTCAGACGGCGCTGGGGAGACGGATGGCTCAGACGGCGCTGGGGAGACGGATGGCTCAGACGGCGCTGGGGAGACGGATGGCTCAGATGGCGCTGCGGAGACGGATGGCTCAGACTGCTCCTGTCTGGCGGAAGGCTCTGGCTGCTCCTGTCTGGCGGAAGGCTCTGTAGGCTCATGGCAGACGGGCAGCTTTGCAGGCTCATGGCAGACAGGCAGTTCATGCGCCGTTGGGCAGACGGCAGACTCTGGCCGGCTGAGACGCACTGTAGGCTTGGTGCGTGGTGCCGGAACTGGAGGCACCTGACTGAGGACACGCACTTCAAGCCTAGTGCGGGGAGCAGGGACAGGGCACACTGACCTCTCGAAGCGCACTATATGCCTGGTGCGTGGTACTGGACTGAGGGCACGCACCTCAGGACGAGTGCGGGGAGAAACAACAGTGTGCACAGGACTTAGGAGACGCACAGGTGGCTTAGTGCGCGGTGCCGGAACTGGAGGCACCGGGCTGGAGACACGCACCATAGAGAGAGTGCGTGGAGGAGGAACAGGGCTCTGGAAACGCACTGGAAGCCTGGTGCGTAGTGTAGGCACTGGGGTTACTGGGCTGGTGCAGGAAGGTAGTGCCGGAAATACCGGACCGTGAGGGCGTACTGGCTCCACTGAGCACCGAGCCTGCCCAACCTTACCTGGTTGAATGGTCCCTGTCGCCAGACCAGTGCGGGAAGGTGGAATAACCCGCACCGGGCTATGTAGGCGAACCGGGAACACCATGCGTAAGGCTGGTGCCATGTAAGCCGGCCCGAGGAGACGCACTGGAGACCAGACGTTGAGCCGGCCTCATGACACCTGGCTCAATGCCCAATCTAGCCCTACCAGTGCGGGGAGGTGGAATAACCCGCACTGGGCTATGCACTCGTACAGGAGACACCATGCGCTCTACTGCATAACACGGCGCCTGCCCGTACTCCCGCTCTCCACGGTAAGCCTGGGAAGTGGGCGCAGGTCTCCTACCTGCCCTCGGCCCACCACCTCTTAGCCCCCCCCCCCCAATAAATTTTTGGGGTCTCCTCTCGGGCTTCCAGCCACGTCTCCTTGCTGCCTCCTCATACCACCGCTCTTGTGCTCTCGCTGCCTCCATCTCCTCACGAGCACGGCGATATTCCCCAATGTGAGCCCAGTGTCCTTTACCATCCAGCTCGTCCTCCCAAGTCCAGTAGTCCTGTGTATAATCCTGCTCGACTTCGCGCCGCTTGGTTCTGGATTGGTGGGTGGTTCTGTAACGGCTTTCCTCTTCCTCTTCATCAGAAGAGGAGGAGCAGGGATTGAACCAATATGCAGCGGAGTTTGCAGACATTATTTATTAAAGAAAACACGAACTCGACTATACACTAACAAAACAACAAACGACGTAGACGCACCTGAACATAAGAACTTACAAATAACGAAGAACGCATGAAATAGGAACAGACTACATAAACCGAAAAACAAACAAACCGAAAACAGTCCCGTGTGGCGCAACGACATACACAGACACAGGAGACAACCACCCACCACGAACACTGTGAAAACACCTACCTAAATATGACTCTTAATTAGAGGAACGCCAAACACCTGCCTCTAATTAAGAGCCATACCAGGCAACCCATAAACCAACATAGAAACAGAAAACATAGAATGCCCACCCAAACTCACATCCTGACCAACTAACACATACAACAAACTAACAGAAATAGGTCAGGAACGTGACAGGAAGATAAAGAGGGATATATGATTTTTTTAAATAAAGCAAACTGGATGGAATATGGGGAAAAAGTCACAATAAAAAAACATTCTTCAACATAGAAATGCTACTGAAAATGTACTGAAACTTGTTACAAATGACGGAGTCACCCATAATTCACCAAAATATATTTTGAAAGAGGAAGCAAAGTACTTTAAGCATATGATTTATTTTCAGTCTCCTCCATCTCCACGAACCAAAGTTAATTGTAAGGATTTTTTCCCTATTAATACTGTTAAATGAACAGCTGCACAGAAAGACTCATGAGAAGGCCAAATTACAGAGGAGAAACTTTAACTTAAGTCCGGGAAAACTCCAGGGCTGGATGGCATACTAGTTGAGGTATACCAAACCTTTTGTGATGTACTCAGAGGACCGTTCTTAGCATGTTTTAACCACTCCTATATAAACTGTAGATTAGCAGATACTTATGACTGGAACAGGACCAAGTGGTAAATATAAAGATCCAGTCCATTAAAGAAATTGGAGGCCCCTTACACTTCAGTGTTGTGATGCAAAATACTAGCAAAGTGCCTAGCGTCTAGAATTGAAAGGGTATTGTCGGATATTATTCATCCTAATCAGACAGGTTTTTTACATGGATGCCGCATTGGAGATAATATAAGACAAGTACTGGAAACAATAGAACACTATGAAAAATCTGGGAAACCTGGCCTGGTATTCATAGCTGACTTTGAAAGGCTTCTGATAAAGTATGACTGGAATTTAAATATTATTTTAATTTTAATTAACCTTTCTTTAACTAGGCAAGTCAGTTAAGAACAAATTATTATTTACAATGACGGCCTACCCCCCGGCCAAACCCTCCCTTAACCTGGACGACGCTGGGCGTCGTGCGCCGCCATTGTGCGCCGCCATATGGGACTCCCAATCACTGTCGGTTGTGACCCAGCCTCGGAACGAACGAGGGTCTGTAGTGACACCTCTATATATAAATGCCTGGAATATTTCAATTTTGGAGAATCTCTTATACAATGGTTTAAAGTTATGTATAGTAACCTCAGGTATAAAATAGTAAATAATGGCAACTTCTCAGAAAGTTTTAAACTGTCAAGAAGAATCACTTTTATTGATAACTTTGACACCTTCTGGAAACAGAAGATACTCGACAGGAATGACAGTCCATCTAAATCATCTTGGCTCCTGGACTCTGTCCATGCATTTCAAGGCTGTGTTGAAACAATGACTGGTAAATGATCCTAGACCAGCTCAGTTGATCCCTACCATTGTGACAATGAGTTGTCATAATGCTGCATCAAATGTGCATGATCTTAGGATCATTGCTAAACACAATGTAAGTAATTTAATTTATGTACCCCTAATTGCACCGAATACAGCTGTTTATCCTACAGCTATTGTAAGCAGTACTCATGAGCCTATTAACCAGAGTTATTCTGTTAGCACTGAGGCGATGTGCAATAGTAGGAAGACCACTTTATTCAGCTCACCCTGCACTATCAGCTCCAATATAAATAACATGAGTAAGTCTACCTCTGATAAGCTTCCCAGTAAAGCATTAAAAACAATCAAGCAACCCAGAAACATGCTAAAAATAACCCTAATAAAGTAGCCTAAGAAACAAGGTCCATGAAGTCAATAACTTGCTTGTTACAGATGACATTCATATTCTGACTATCTCTGAAACTCACTTAGATAATACCTTTGATACAGTGGTAGCAATACATGGTTATAACATCTACCAAAAAGACAGAAACGCCAACAGAGGCGGTGTTGCGGTCTATATTCAGAACCACATTCCTGTAAAGCTTAGAGATGTTGAAGTAATATGGCTACAGGTTCATCTGCCTCACCTAAAGCCCATTCTTGTGGAAAGCTGCGATAGACCACCAAGTGCTAACAGTCAGTATCTGGATAACATGTGTGAAATGCTTGATAATGTATGTGATATCAACAGAGAAGTATATTTTCTGAGTGATTTAAATATTGACTGGCTCTCATCAAGCTGCCCACTCAGGAAAAAACTTCAAACTGTAACCAGTGCCTGCAACCTGGATCAGGTTGTCAGCCAACCTACCAGGGTAGTTACAAACAGCACATGAATTAAATCATCAACATGTATTGACCACATCTTTACTAACGCTGCAGATATTTGCTTTAAAGTAGTATCCAAATCTATAGGATGTAGTGATCACAATATAATAGCCATATCTAGGAAAACCAAAGTTGCAAATGTTGGGCCTAATATAGTATATAAGAGGTCATACAATACGTTTTGTTGTGATTCATATGTTGATGATGTAAAGAATATTTGCTGGTCTGTGGTGTGTAATGAGGAGCAACCAGACGCTGCACTTGATGCATTTATGAAATAGCTTATTCCAGTTACTAATAAGCACGTACCCATTAAGAAAATGACTGTAAAAACTGTTAAATCCCTTTGGATTGATGAGGAATTGAAAAATTGTCGGATTGAGAGGGATGAGTAAAAAGGTATGGAAATGAAGTCCCATCTGATTGGCAAATGTACTGCAAATTAAGAAATCATGTGACTAAACTAAATTAAAATTAAAATAAACTACACTATGAAACAAAGATAAATTATATAAAGAATGATAGTAAAAGCTTTGGGGCACCTTAAATGACATTTTGGAGGGAAAAGCCAACTCGGCTCCTTCATTTATTGGTTCAGATGGCTCATTCATCACAAAGCCCACTGATATTGCAAACTACTTTAATTACTTTTTCATTGGCAAGATGAGAAATCTTAGGGATGACACGTCAGCAACAAACGCTGACACTACACATCCAAGTATATCGGACCAAATTATGAAAGACAAGAATTGTACTTTGGAATTCTGTAAAGTGAGTGTGGAAGAGGTGAAAGAAAATTATTGTTGTCTATCACCAATGACAATCCACCGGGGTCTGACAATCTGGATGGAAAATTACTGAGGATAATAGCAGACGATATTGCCACATCTTCAATTTAAGCCTACTACAGAGCGTGCGCCCTAAGGCCTGGAGGGAAGCTAAAGTCATTCCGCTATCCAAGAATAGTAAAGCCCCCTTTACTGGCTCAAATAGTCGACCAATCAGCCTGTTACCAACCCTTAGTAAACTTCGGGAAAAAATGGCGTTTGAACAGATACAGTGCTATTTCACAGTAAACAAATTGACAACAGAATTTCAGCATGCTTATAGGGAAGGACACTCAACAATCACAGCACTTACACAAATGACTGATGATTGGCTGAGAGAAATTGATGATAAAATGATTGTGGGGGCTGTCTTGTTAGACTTCAGTGCAGCTTTTGACAATATTGATCATAGTCTGCTGCTGTTATGGCTTACACCCCCTGCTATAATGTAGATAAAGAGTTACTTGTCTAACTGACACAGAGGGTGTTCTTAAAACCTCTTTGGGCTAGGGGGCAGTATTTTGACGTCCGGATGAAAAGCGTGCCCAAAGTAAGCTGCCTGTTACTCAGGCCCAGAAGATAGGATATGCATTGGTAGATTTGGATAGAAAACACTCTAAAGTTTCTAAAACTGTTAAAATAATGTCTTTGAGTATAACAGAACTGATATGGCAGGCGAAACCCCGAGGACAAACCATCCCAAAAAATAATTATTTCAGCCTACCACTGTTTCCAATGTCTGTCATGTTTATTATGAGGCGAAACCCTCCCAGATTGAAGTTCCTAGGGCTTCCACTAGATGTCAACAGTCTTTAGAATGAGTTTCAGGTTTGTTTTTGGAAAAATTTGCTAGAATTTGTAATTTTTCTAAGTGGCTCCCATTTTGGCTGTAGTGTTTTCATGCGAGTGGATGAGAGCGCGTTCTTTGTTGTTTATCTCCGGTAAAGACAATAACGATTCTCCGTCTTAAATTGTATCATTTATTTACCTATTATGGTACCTGAGGTTTGATTATAAACGTTGTTTTACTTGTTTGGAGAAGTTTATTGGTAACGTTTGGGATTCATTTTGTATGCATCTTGAAGGAGGGAAACCAGTGGATTATTGAATGAAGCGCGCCAGCTAAACTGAGTTTTTGGGGATATAAAGAAGAACTTTATCGAACAAAAGGACAATTTGTGATGTAGCTGGGACCTTTTGGAGTACCAACAGAAGAAGATCTTCAAAGGTAAGGCATTTATTATATCACTATTTCTGACTTTCGTGGCGCACCTGCCTGGTTGACAAATGTTTTTCATGCTTTTTATGCGGGGCGCTGTCCTCAGATAATCGCATGGTGTGCTTTCGCCGTAAAGCCTTTTTGGAATCTGACACAGCTGCTGGATTAACAAGAAGGTAAGCTTTATGTTGATGTATGACTCTTGTATTTTCATGATACCTGTTTGGTATAGGGGGCAGCATTTTCACATTCGGATGAAAAGCGTTCCCAGAGTAAACTTCCTGCTACTCAGGCCCAGAAGCTAATATATGCATATTGTTAGTAGATTTGGATAGAAAACACTCTGAAGTTTCTACAACAAATTATGTCTGTGAGTATAACAGAACTCACATGGCAGGTGAAAACCTGAGAAAAATCCAACCAGGAAGTGGGAAATCTGAGGTTTGTAGTTTTTCAACTCATTGCCATTGCCTATTTGTCTATGGGGTCATATTGCACTTCCTAAGGCTTCCACTAGATGTCAACAGTCTTTAGAACCGTGTTTGAGGCTTCTGCTGTGAAGGAGGAAAGAATGAGAGCTGTTTCAACCAGAAGTCTGGCAGAGTGCCATGAGCTGGTCAAGCGTGTGGCCGTGAGAGCGACCTGCGTTCCATTGCATTTCTAAAGACAAAGGAATTCTCCGGTTGAAACATTATTGAAGATTTATGTTAAAAACATCCTAAAGATTGATTCTATACATCGTTTGACATGTTTCTACGAACTGTTATATAACCTTTTGGACTTTTCGTCTGAACTTTCGCCTGGACTTGCCCGCGCCTCGTGAGTTTGGATTGTGAACTAAACCCGCTAACAAAAAGGAGGTATTTGGACATCAATTAGGGACTTTATCGAACAAAACAAACATTTATTGTGGAACTGGGATTCCTGGGAGTGCATTCTGATGAAGATCATCAAAGGTAAGTGAATATTTATAATGCTATTTCTGACTTCTGTTGACTCTACAACATGGCGGGTACCTATGGCTTGTTTTTGTGTCTGAGCGCCGTACTCAGATTATTGCATGGTGTGCTTTTTCCGTAATTAAAAAAAAAATCTGACACAGCGGTTGCATTAAGGAGAAGTATATCTTTAATTCTATGCATAACACTTGTATCTTTCATCAAAGTTTATGATGAGTATTTCTGTAAATTGATTTGGCTCTCTGAAAATTTGCCGGATGTTTTCGAGGCACAACATTAATGACCATAACGCGCCAATGTAAACTGAGATTTTTGGATATAAATATGAACTTTATCGAACAAAACATAAATATATTGTGTAACATGAAGTCCTATGAGTGCCATCTGATGAAGATCATCAAAGGTTAGTGATTTAATTTTATCTCTATTTCTGCTTTTTGTGACTCCTCTCTTTGGCTGGAAAATGGCTGTATGTTTTGTTGTGAATAGGCTCTGACCTAACATAATCATATGTTGTGCTTTCGCTGTAAAGCCTTTTTGAAATCGGACACGATGGGTAGATTTACAAGACGTTAAGCTTTAAGTTGGTGTATTGCACTTGTGGATGTATGAAAGTTAAATATTTAAAAATATATATTTTAGAATTTCGCGCTCTGTCTTTTCACCGGATGTTGTCGAGGTGGGTCGCTAGCGGAACGCCTGCGCCAGAAAGGTTAATGGAAGCCTCTCAAATATAATCCAGTTAGAATCAGGAATTTCCCAGGGTAGCTATTTAGGCCCCTTGCATTTTTACATTTTTACTAACGACGTGCCACTGACTTTGAGTAAAGCCAGAGTGTCTATGTATGCGGATGATATACTTCAGCTACTACAGCGACTGAAATGACTGCAACACTCAACAAAGAGCTGCAGTTAGTTTCAGAGTGAGTGGCAAGGAAGAAGTTATCCCTAAATATTTCTAAAACTTAAAGCATTGTATTTTGAGCAAAATTCTCACTAAACCCTAAACCTCAACTAAATCTTGTAATAAATAATGTGGAAATTGAGCAAGTTGATATGACTAAACTGCTTGGAGTAACCCTAGATTGTAAACTGTCATGGTCAAAACATACTGATGCAGGAGTAGCTAAGATGGGGAGAAGTCTGTCTATAATAAAGCGATGCTCTGCCTTCTTAACAACACTATCAACAAGGCAGCTCCTACAGGTCCTACTGTTCAGTCGTGTGGTCAGGTGTTACAAAAAAGGACTTAGGAAAATTGCTATTGGCTCAGAACAGGGCAACACGGCTGGCCCTTGGATGTGCACAGAGAGCTAATATTAATAATATGCATGTCAATCTCTCCTGGCTGAAAGTGGAGGCGAGATTGACTTCATCACTACTTTTATTTATGAGAGGTATTGACATGTTAAATGCACCGAGCTGTCTGTCTAAACTACTGGCACAATGCTTGGACACCCATGCATACCCCACAAGACATGCTACAATAGGTCTCTTCACAGTCCCCAAGTCCAGAACAGACTATGGGAGGCAGTACTACATAAAGCCATGACTGCATGGAACTGTATTCCACATCAAGTAACTGACGCAAGCAGTAAAATTTTATTTTAAAAAATGGATTAAAAAAACCTTATGGAACAGCGGGACTGTGAAGTAACACAAACATAGGCACAGACACACACACACACACACACACACATGATAACATACGCACTATACATACACATGGATTTATTACTGTTGATATGTGGTAGTGGTGGAGTAGGGGCCCGAGGGCACACAGAGTGTTGTGAAATCTGTGAATGTATTGCAATGTTTTAAAAATTGTATAAACTGCCTTAATTTTGCTGGATCCTGTCACGCCCTGACCTTAGAGATCCTTTTTATGTCTCTATTTTTGGTTTGGTCAGGGCGTGAGTTGGGGTGGGTATTCTATGTTCTATGTTGTGTATTTCTTTGTGTTTGGCACGGGTGTGGTTCTCAATGAGAGGCAGCTGTCTATCGTTGTCTTTGATTGAGTACCACACTTAGGTAGCCCTTTTTTCCACCTGACTTTGTTTAGGGCACATAGCCTTTAGCATCACGGTTTGTTTTTGTTTATTGTTTTGTTCGGCGTCATCTTTTATTCAATAAAAGAAAATGTACGCTCACCACGCTGCACCTTGGTCCTCTTCTGTTAACGGCCGTGACAGATCCCAGGAAGAGTAGCTGCTGCATCTAATGGGGATCCATAATAAATACTAAATACAAATACAAAACCAAGGTTGTCCACTATTGACTTAAATGTATATGTATTTATTATGGCCATCGAAATGCTAGTTATTAAAATCAGATTCAACAATAATATCAAGGGCCGAGAAATCCAGGGCTTAAAAAGAAAAGTGTCACTGTACGCTTATGATTCATGTTTTCTTTTAAATCCACAACTTGGATTCTGCCACAGCTTCATAGAGGATCTAGATACTTTTCTAACCTCCCTGGATTACAAGCAAATTATAGTAAGTGCACTATATTACGTATTGGATCACAAAAAAACAACATTTAGAGTACTGTGTAGTTTACCAATAACAATGTCTGACGGTGAAATGGACATACTCGGTTTTCATATCCCGAAAGAAAAAAAATATCTCATTACAAAAAAAATCTAAGAAAGTTAGCAAAAATTGATAAGATCTTGCTACCGTGGAAATAAAAATACCCGTCTACTTGTGGAAAGATCACCCTGATTAACTCTTTAGTCATATCCCAGTTAATCTATTTGCTTATGGTCTTGCCTACACCTAGCAACCGTTTTTTTAATTATATGAGTAAAAAGTATTCAATTTTATTTGAAACAGCAAGCCAGAAAAAATTAACAGGCCTATTTATATAATGAATATGAATTCAGAGGGCAGAAATTATTAATTATTAAAGCATTAGACAAATATTATGGTTAATCTCAAATATAGTAATTGATCAAAAAAAAAAAATGTTTGGATTTTTTTTTTTAAGGTATAATTTTTGTCAATTATATCATAAATAGGACTGATGTAGTTATGTCACACAGGCAGCAAACAAAAATACAGTACATTCAGAAAGTATTCAGACCCCTTTGCTTTTTTTTAACGTTACAGCCTTATTCTAAAATTGATTAAATATTTTTTGTTCTCATCAATCTACACACAATACCCCATAATGGCAAAGCTAAAACAGGTTTTTAGAAATGTTTGCAAATGTATACATAAGTATTCAGATCCTTTGCTGTGAGACTCGAAATTGAGCACAGGTGCATCCTGTTTCCTTCATAAACTCAGCAAAAAAAGAAACATCCCTATTTCAGGACCCTGATAATTCGTAAAAATCCAAATTACTTCACAGGTCTTCATTGTAAAGGGTTTAAACACTGTTTCCCATGCTTGTTCAATGAACCATAAACAATTAATGAACATGCACCTGTGGAACGGTCATTAAGACACTAAACAGCTCACAGGCGGTAGGCAATTAAGTTCACAGTTATGAAAACTTAGGACACTAAAGAGGCCTTTCTACTGACTCTGAAAAACACCAAAAGAAAGATGCCCAGGGTCCCTGCTCATCTGTGTGAACGTGTCTTAGGCATGCTGCAAGGAGGCATGAGAACTGCAGATGTGGCCAGGGCAATAAATTGCAATGTCCGTACTGTGAAACGCGTAAGACAGCACTACTGGGAGACAGGACGGACAGCTGATCATCCACAGTGGCAGACCACGTGTAACAACACTTGCACAGGATCGGTACATCCGAACATCACACCTGCGGGACAAGTACAGGATGGCAACAACAACTGCCCGAGTTACACCATGAACGCACAATCCCTCCATCAGTGCTCAGACTGTCCGGAATAGGCTGAGAGAGGCTGGACTGAGGGCTTGTAGGCCTGTTGTAAGACAGGTTCTCACCAGACATCAAAGGTAACAACGTGCCTATGGACACAAACCCACTGTCTCTGGACCAGACAGGACTGGCAAAAAGTGCTCTTCACTGATGAGTCACGGTTTTGTTTCACCAGGAGTGATGGTCGGATTTGCGTTTATCGTCGAAGGAATGAGCGTTACACCGAGGCTTGTACTCGGGAGCGGGATCAATTTGGAGGTGGAGGGTCCATCATGGTCTGGGGCGGTGTGTCACAGCATCATCAGACTGAGCTTGTTGTCATTGCAGGCAATCTCAACGCTACAAGTGCGTTACAAGGAAGACATCCTCCTCCCTCATGTGGCTCATCCTGACATGACCCTCCAGCATGACAATGCCACCAGCCATACTGCTTGTTCTGTGCGTGATTTCCTGCAAGACAGGAATGTCAGTGTTCTGCCATGGCCAGTGAAGAGCCCGGATCTCAATCCCATTGAGCACGTCTGGGACCTGTTGGATCAGAGGGTGAGGGCTAGGGCCATTCCCCCTAGAAATGTCCGGGAACTTTCAGGTGCCTTGGTGGAAGAGTGGGGTAACATCTCACAGCAAGAACTGGCAAATCTGGTGCAGTCCATGAGGAGGAGATGCACTGCAGTACTTAATGCAGCTGGTGGCCACACCAGATACTGACTGTTACTTTTGATTTTGACCCCCCCCCCCCCTTGTTCAGGGACACATTATTCCATTTCTGTTAGTCACATGTCTGTGGAACTTGTTCAGTTTATGTCTCAGTTATTGAATCTTGTTATGTTCATACAAATATTTACACATGTTAAGTTTGCTGAAAATAAACGCAGTTGACAGTGAGAGGACGTTTCTTTTTTTGCTGAGTTTATGACAAGGATTGAGAAGTAGATTGTCGACTTCATTTATGATGATGACTGCTTGTCTAGCTTGCCAGCTAAGATTTTGAAAGTATGATGTTTACATGATCAGTCCAATCAAAGCTATGGTAGACATAATGTGATTTGACATAATTTATTCTGTTGCCAATGACCTTGAGCCTTCTTGGATGGGCACATCTAATGTAACTCTATGTCAGCACCCAAGGGGTTGAATTGTCGAGCTCTCCCCGTAGATTTTGCGGTGACGTATTGTCCCCATGAGTGACACAACACTGAGCCAATCACCGTGCAACTAGAGAACATTACCAACCCCTACAATTCATATTGTCCACTTACTAAACACCTGCCCTTTACTGCCCCACCTGCCCTGAAGGAGGGGTCGCCACTGCACATTTGAGTGGATGTCAGAGCAAAAACCAAGCCATGAGGTCGAAGGAATTGTCCGTGAACCTCCGAGACAGGAAAGTGTCAAGGCACAAATCTGGGGAAGGGTAGCAAAAAATGTAAGCAGCATTGAAGGTCCCGAAGAACACAGTAGCCTCCATCATTGGCTCCATCAAGACTATTCCTAGAGCTGAGCAATCGGGGGAGAAGGGCTTTGGTCATGGAGGTGCCCAAGAACCCGATGGTCACTCTGACAGTTCCAGAGTTCCTCTGTGCAGATGGGAGAACCTTTTTAGAAGGACACCCATTAGCACTCCACCAATCAGGCCTTTATGGTAGAGTGGCCAGACGGAAGCCACTCCTCAGTAAAAGGCTCATGACAGCTCGCTTGGAGTTTACCAAAGGGCTCCTAAAGGACTCTCAGACCATGAGAAACAAGATTGTCTGGTCTGATGAAACCAAGATTGAACTCTTTAGCCTGAATGCCAAGCGGCATGTCTGGAAGCAGCCTGGCAGCATCCCTACGGTGAAGCATTATGGTGGCAGCATCATGCTGTGGGGATGTTGTCAGCGACAGGGTCTGGGAGACTAGTCAGGATCGAGGAAAAGATGGAAAGTATGAGCAAAGTACAGAGTAAAGAGAGATCATTGATGAAAACCTGCTCCAGAGCGTTCAGGATCTCAGACTGGGGCGAAGGTTCACCTTCCAACAGGACAACGACACTAAGCAATTGCCAAGACAATGAATGTCCCTGAGTGGCCCAGCCAGAGCCCGGATTTGAACCCGATCCAACCTGACAGAGCTTGAGAGGATCTGCAGAGAAGAATGGCGTATAAACTTCCCAAATACAGGTGTGTCAAGTTTGTAGCGTCATACCCAAGAAGACTCAAGGCTGTAATCACTGCCAAAAGTGCTTCAACAAAGGACTGAGTAAAGGGTCTGAATACTTATGTAAATCTAATATTTTTTTAGAATAAGGCTGTAAAGTAACAAAATGTGGGAAAAGATCAAGGGGTGTGAATACTTTCAAATGCACTCTATATGGAAATATCTGCTCTACTCAAAATTACAACCAACTAATTGCAGCATTACCGCAAAAATGGAAGAGGCAAGTGGAAGGGGGAGAAAGTAAGGAACTTGTCTGTCAGCCCTGCATTAAAAACCAAAATTGGCTAAAGAAAATTGTGATGAATAAAAAAGTATACCAGTTTCATTTAAGGACCAAAACATTGACAGCTGTGCCTACAGTGGGGCAAAAACGTTTTTTTTTTAAAGTTTTTTTTTGCCCCACTGTAGATGGTTAAATGTTTGATGTCCCGATTCCATGGCACATAGTTTATGAACTGATACACAAAACAATGCTGGATTCAAAACTTAAGAGTTTTTTTATTTAAATGATTACACAAAATTCTTGCAACCAACAAATATATAGGAAATAGGAATCAAAACTGGATGGTGTTTAGAGATAGATGGGAGGGGTTGTGTGGAGCTGAAGGATGGGACTAAAAACAAACAAAAGATAACTACTG
The DNA here is from genome assembly GCF_029448725.1 of Salvelinus fontinalis. NCBI lineage: Eukaryota > Metazoa > Chordata > Actinopteri > Salmoniformes > Salmonidae > Salvelinus > Salvelinus fontinalis. Next base: position 17,161,858 of record NC_074694.1, read on the forward strand.
TAAAATATGTGTCCGTAAAATGTATATAGTTTGTATGAGCTGGAAGTAGAAGCCTAAGAGTTGTTGTCCATTAGTTTACTCCAGATATGGCAGGGCTGGTATGGTTAGGGGAAAATAATCAAGGAAAATATATTACAAAATATTGATATATTTTATATATACACTACCGTTTAAAAGTTTGCGGTCACTTAGAAATGTCCTTGTTTTTGAAAGAAAAGCTATTTTTTTGTCCATGACAATAACATCACATTGATCAGAAATACAGTGTAGACATTAAATAGTACCCGCAAAACACCAGTCTCAACATCAACAGTGAAGAGGCGACTCCGGGATGCTGGCCTTCTACTCAGAGTTGCAAAGAAAAAGCCATATCTCAGACTGACCAATAAAAAGATTAAGATGGGCAAAAGAACACAGACACTGGACACTCTGCCTACAGTGCTGTATTAGCCAATGCAATTTTAGTAGAGCAGTGTCAACATTGAATTAAGTAACAGTAAAATGTATTTTTAAAGAAAAGAGAATCATATCAAAAGTAATGTACGCCTTGCATTGTGAAAGGCAATTACTTTACAGTATATAAACATGGCTTTCCAGATGAAACACTTATTAAGTTTGGTGAAAAAGTGTCAGTATGGTTTTGTGTGTTGTACTTAGTCAATTGAAAATGTTCTTAGACTTTTGAAACAGCTGCCTTTTGGATGATCTGTTTTGAGTGTTGTAATAAGAGTTGTGAAAAAGTATCACAGACGTGTGAAAACTGCACCAAAGCGATACAAAAAAGTAAGTTAGCTAGCTAGGTACGAGCACCACATATCATCCGTAATTACATGTTTTCCTCAATAAAGCTGTGAAAAGTCAGTGCTAGTCAGATAAGCCAAGTGCTAGTGCAGGAAAGTTCTGGGTGTTCATTTATTTTTATTTTTTCCCCACACACACTCTACTGTGTTTTTCACAGCAGTTTCTGTATCTCTATAGCCCTGTGCGCGAGGCAGTGGGGAGGATAAGCATATTTATGTTGCATGCTTCCTCCTATACTACTGCATTCCACCCCCCAACCCCCAACCCCACACACAGACTGAACATGTCTCATTCCCAGTGTCATAGATCACAGCCTTACAGGCCTCACATCCCCTACTAGTGGGTCATATATACAAACACACACCTGCCGGACCAAGGCCGCCTGGAGACTACAGCTGCCTGAGTGATGAGTTCCACAGGGGTAGCGGTCTGGGGGGGTCTGGAGGCCTAACCTCACTTCCTCCTCTGGTTCACAGACAGACCTCCGACCCTGATGCTGTTCTGGTTGTGGTTTGTAAACTTCGCCCATGAGATGAACTTTTGACCTTTCTTCTTACCCACCAAATAATGAAACTGTATTTGTGCTGTGTTTCTACTGTATTGACACCAATCTACAACCTATAGGAACCAATCCCCAACCCAGGATTGTTCTGCAACTCATCAGTGGGTCCACACTCCCTACCCACCGTTGGAGAACGGTTGAACCACTGGCTAGTGTGACCCAGGAGTGTGGACGAGAGCTGGGTTGCATTGCAACTCTGGTCCCAGGCCGAGTTCCCCTCCAGCCATGTCCTTTCCTCCAAAGAGACGGAGGCCATCCGTCATGCTGGCCCGTGCAGACACACAATGGCCTGGGCCTTTTACCCAGTGCTCAGCCCCTCTCACACACCCTGCTGATAACACACGGCTTCCGGCACCTTGGAAGGGCACTGGAAGTGTCTCAACCCCACAGATATACAGTCTGGTCTCTGGCCGGCATATTCACTGGGATGATGCCAAGGTAAAATTGCTTAGGAGCTCTTTACAAGGTCGGTCAGGGTTATAGAGAAGATAGGTTTTGTGATGTCTGTCAAATTATCAAATTATCAAATTATCAAATTAAATTATCAATGCCCACCTTTGCACTTCATACAATTTGAGTATTGTTCTTTAATAAGAAACCTATTTTGAAGGACATTTTGGGAACATTTCCCAATGCATTTGGTATTTGATAACAAGCTACTCTCCATAGGTGTAATGCATCTTACAGACCTGTCAAGTCCTCCAACCCAGATACCCTCACCCCCCTCATCAACCCTACAATGCATCACTCTGACGCTCTTTACACCTTCTTCTGGGAAAAGACACCACATATATGGTACTATTTCCATCTAAGTTAAGTTAACACAAACAATACTCTCTCTATAACAGACTATGGAACATTTTCCCACGTCCTCTTTAGGTAATCCACTGTCTTAATGAAGAAGCTACTGGATGTAATGTCCTTGCTTACTCAAAGCAATTTCTATCAACAACTTCATGTTTAAGAACATCACCAGTGCTGTACTCTCCAACCCTTAACCCAGGGACCGCTCTAAACTACAGTATAGGCCTGCATCTCTTAATCTAGTCTAGAGGGACTGTCCCTAAAGGTTAGTCTGCTGTTTGTGTGTGTGTGTGTGTGTGTGTGTGTGTGTGTGTGTGTGTGTGTGTGTGTGTGTGTGTGTGTGTGTGTGTGTGTGTGTGTGTGTGTGTGTGTGTGTGTGTGTGTGTGTGTGTGTGTGTGTGTGTGTATTGTGTATTGTGTGTGTCGCCCTCCCAGAGTGCAAGTGACCCTGGACAACACCCTGTTGTTATCTGCAAACATCAAGTTAGTGACTCGCTCCTGCAGGTTCATGACAGGTATTCCCAAACCGGCGTACACACGCAATTCTGTCGGGGTTACGCCAAATAAAAATGTGATCACATTTTTTTTAAATATAGAAATATTTTTATTTTTTATTTTTTACATTTTCAGACAGTACATTTATATTTTCCAACGGGGCTATACATTTGGGTGAGGTTTTTTTCTCGCCTGAGTAGATGTTTTGAAACAATTACTGATTCGCATTCAAGCCAGTGAATTATATGCGTTACAGCTGGATGAGTCAATAGATGTCACCGGCCTGGCACAGCTCCTGGTATATGTCCATTACGTTTATGGGTGGTCAATTAAGGAAGACATCCTCTTTTGCAAACCACTGGAAACCAGGACAACAGAGATAGGATATGTTTAAAGTACTGGACAGCTCTGTGACATCAAATAGACTTTGGTGGTCAAGATGTGTTGGTATCTGTACTGATGGCGCAAAAGCCATGACAGGGAGACATAGTGGAGTGGTAACTCGTGTGCAAGCAATTGCTCCTGACACCACTTGGGTATACTGCAGCATCCACTGAGAGGCTCTTGCTGCCAAGGGAATGCCTGACAGCTTGAAAGACGTTTTGGACACTACAGTGAAAATTGTTAACTTTATTAAAGCAAGGCCCCTGAAATCTTCTGTATTTTCTGCATTATGCAATGATATGGGCAGGAATCATGTAACGCTTTTATAACATACAGAAGTGCGCTGGTTATGAAGGAGCAAAGTATTGACATGTTTTTTTAATTGAGAGATGAGCTTAAAGTTTTCTTTACTGACCATCATTTTCACTTGTCTGACCGCTTGCATGATGACGAGTTTCCCACACGACTGGCCTATCTGGGAGATGTTTTTTCTCGCCTGAATGATCTGAATCTAAGATTACAGGGACTCTCCGCAACTATATTCAATGTGCGGAACAAAATTGAGGCTATGATTAAGAAGTTGGAGCTCTTCTCTGTCTGCATTAACAAGGACAACACACAAGTCTTAGGACAATGTCAAACGTGATATAGCGAAGCACCTGAGTGAGCTGGGTGCGCAATTACACAGGTACTTTCCAGAAACGGATGACACAAACAACTGGATTTGTTATCCCTTTCACACCCTGCCTCCAGTCCACTTACCAATATCCGTACAAGAGAGCCTCATCAAAAATTGAATTTAATCAGAAGCCACTGCCAGATATCTGGATAGGGCTGCGCTCAGAGTATCCTGCCTTGGCAAATCGCGCTGTTAAGACACTGATGCCCTTTTCAAGCACGTACCTATGTGAGTGTAGATTCTCGGCCCTCACTAGCATGAAAACAAAATACAGGCACAGACTGTGTGTGGAAAATGATTTAAGACTGAGACTCTCTCCAATACAACCTGGGGCGGCAGGTAGCCTAGTGGTTAGAGTGTTGGACTAGTAACCGAAAGGATGCAAGTTCGAATCCCTGAGCTGACAAGGTACAAATCTGTCATTCTGCCCCTGAACCCACTGTTCCTAGGCCGTCATTGAAAACAAGAATTTGTTCTTAACTGACTTGCCTAGTTAAATAAAGGGTAGATAAAAAACAACCCAACATTGCAGAGTTATGTGCATCCTTTCAAGCACACCCTTCTCATTAACCTGTGGTGAGTTATTCACAACTTTTGATGAACAAATAAGGTTTATGTAAGATGGCTAAATAAAGAGCAAAATTATTGATTATTATATTGTTATTATTTGTGCCCTGGTCCTATAAGACCTCTTTGTCACTTCCCACGAGCCGGATTGTGACAAAAACTCACACTCATTCTTATGTTTAATAAATGTATCATATAGTCTGTGTGTGTGGCAGGCTTACAATGATGGCAAAAAACAACATTTGAGAGTGAGCTGACCCTGGTGCTAGAGGGGGTACGCAGCTGGAGGTTGAATGTTTGAAGGGGTATGGGACTATAAAAAGTTTGGGAACCACTGTTCTACAACATCAGTAGAGTAGGACCCCACCTCACACAGGAAGCGGCGCAGGTCCTAATCCAGGCACTTGTCCTCTCCCGTCTAAACTACTGCAACTCGTTGTTGGCTGGGTTCTCCTCTTGTGTCATCAAACCCCTGCAACTTATCCAGAACGCTGCAGCCTGGTTTTGAACCTTCCCAAGTTCTCCCATGTCACCCTGCTCCTCCACACAAACGACTGGCTTCCAGTCGAAGCTTGCATCCACTACAAGACCATGGTACTTGCCCACAGAACAGCAAAAGGATCTGCCTCTCCCTACCTTCAGGCTATGATCAAACTCCACACCCCAACCCGAGCACTCCGTTCTGCCACCTCAGGTCTCTTGGCCCTCCTACCCCTACGAGAGGGCAGCTTTTGCTCAGCTCAGCCCAGTCCAAACTTTTCTCTGTCCTGGCGCCCCAATGGTGGATCCAGCTTCCCCCCTGAAACTAGGACAGCAGAGTCCCTGCCCATCTGTCTGCTATATTACTAAAATGTGAATGTAAAATGTGTGTGTGTGTGTGTGTGTGTGTGTGTGTGTGTGTGTGTGTGTGTGTGTGTGTGTGTGTGTGTGTGTGTGTGTGTGTGTGTGTGTGTGTGTGTGTGTGTGTGTGTGTGTGTGTGTGTGTGTGTGTGTGTGTGTGTGTGTGTAGGTGTTAGCCTTCTTATGTCAGAGAGAACAGGCGCTAACATGTGGAAGTTGGTCAGGCGGGATGAATGGCGCTTCATCAAACCTTGTTGAGCTACATGTAACTCTATATTTTATGAATGTAATTATGTCTGTGTAATTATCTTAATTATGTCTGTGTAATTATCTTAATTATGTCTGTGTAATTATCTTATGGAGAGACAGTGAGACACCTACTTTAGTCCTTCGTGAGTTGATGTGAATTAGCGCTACTAGCTACATTGCAAATGAAATAAATGTTCTTGCACTGTTTTCTGCTCCCCAGTGTGATATGATATTTGTTCTGACTTTATTTCATTACATTTTTTATACAGCTCCTGTGCTTCATTTGGAGGAACATCTCTTGAAGATGTTTAATTGTTCTGCTGACTACCCTGTCTGTCTTTTAAGTGTTTCTTGGGCTGAAGATTGAGACATAGGAAACCTTGGGCTTGAGGTCCATCCTTATAGGCATATGTCTTTACCTCTCGGCTCTGTCTTGCCCTGACCTCCCAGCCTGACCTCCACCTATCCGAATCATGATTGAGATGTTGTATCGGCGTGTCAATGTCACATCCACCTCAGGTCGCCTCCCGGACACCATGGCGGGTCCTCCTGGGGTTTGTTAGAGACCGGAAACAGGCTCTTCCGCCCCGTAAACACGGAGCTGAGCTCGGGACAGCGGCAGGGCTGAGGTAGCACGCAAGGAGCACTGATAACGTTAATTAACAGCTATTCCCTTCTCTCTGGGAAAGCTACGTTCCTAGCGGGGGCGGTGGCCCCTATGTGACCAGTGTGTAAATGTCTTAGTTTATAGTTTATTAATGCCTTAGTCTGTTTTCTTTGACAGATTTATGTCTAAATCATGACCCATTGGCGCTGCCAGGACGCACGTGATGAATCGAGCTTTGCGTATCTGTTGAAGTTTAATTTCGATTTATAGGTCTATTATTGCAGTCATTACAATGATATCTGTAAATACAATTCACGTTGAAGTTTAATGTCGTTTAAGTTTTATTTCGATGTATATTATGGAGTCATTTTGCCAATGATACTCTATCTTTATATATATATATATATAAATAGAGAGAGAGAGAGAGAGAGATGTTTATTAAGAATAGTACTAGGCTAAATGTTGTAAGGACGAAATGAATTGGCCTCTTCAGAACACTTTCAATTATCTCATTATTATAACCCCATTCATCCCCGTGTTTGTTTTTACAAAGCTGAAAAGTGGATAATTACAATGGAAGGACGTGCGTATTGGATGAAATATAAATCAAACTGTTAGCTATTTGCACGTATGACTGTAATAGGCTTTTGGATAAAAGCGTCTGCTAAATGCCATTCTTTCTTCAGTCTTTCTAAACGTTACATTAGCTGTGGTGTTTTCTGTAGGCTAATGCTTTAGGCCTAATGTTGCTCGATTGTCGCTAAATGCCATTCTTTCTTCAGTCTTTCTAAACGTTACATTAGCTGTGGTGTTTTCTGTAGGCTAATGCTTTAGGCCTAATGTTGCTCGATTGTTTGTTTTTAACTTAATTATGCCGTATCTCGACCTGCGTTGTGTGTGTGTGTGTATGTTGTGTGTGTGTGTGTGTGTGTGTGTGTGTGTGTATGTGTACGTGTGTGTGCGCGCGCGCGTGCGTCGGTGCTAATAACACCATTAGCAAGGTGCATTAGTGATCCCTGACGCTTAGTTGACCAGGGAGGGCAGAGGCCGCGAGGTTTCTCTGATTGACACGATAATAGCTGTTAAACACAAACTTAAACAACATTAACTCGACAAAACGCGATAGAAGGACATCAAAACTAGTATAATTAACCTAAAAATCGCACATTATAGAAATGGGACTCGTTTTTGCCCTATAGGTCAATGCAAATTAATATTTGTGTAACTCTTATGCTATTCTATTAGGCTATTTAAATAACATTATTGCTTGGTGGTATGATGAGGTATAGAGATATAAACCTAAAATAAGTAACCGACTTTACAGTCAAACCATACCGCCTAGGATCCTGATGTCAGCAGTGGTGAGATAGGCCTATCTCATGATGAAGTAGAAATATCTCTAGCAACCATGTCTGCCTGCCTCGCACTATTGAACACACGTCGTCAGAGCGTATTTAGGCCCGGAGAAAGGAAAATACTCGACATTATCTCTCCCATAACAGTTCACACATATTATCACAAACGTTATTTTGCCATGGCTTGTAAAAGTGAAGTATTACAATTGTAAATAAACAGACGGGTGTAAACCTTTGGCTCACCCGGTCGTGTTTTGGGAGTCAATAAATCCACCTAAATGCATGTGTAGGCTACATTTATGCGTCCCTAAAGTAGGCTAGGTTAAAATACCATAAACAACCTCTGTTTCAGTCAGATTGCTCCACATTATCCTTGCGGCGTAACCACATTGCAGTTAGCCAATATAGGCTAATACAAGCAACTAAAACCGTAAAGGAGGACTTTGTTTTGGGAAATACAAGTGCACGGATGGTGTTTATTGCCTTCCCCTTCCCCTCCCCCTCTCTCCCCTTGTACTCTCTTCCCGTCTTTCCCGTCTCCATCTCTCAAATGGGCAGTTTTAAAGACATACATCTTGAGTGGCTGGGGGAGACGCTCCTCTAATCTAAACAGCACTCTGCTGATGGCGAGCGGATGGGATTATTATTGTCTTTCTCTCCCCCTTTCTCCGCATGGTTTAGGCGCTACCGGGGCTTTTGTCCCTGGCGCCTGTCCTGGCCACTGTAGACAGGCGACGAGAGGAGAGGAGAGGTGTAGCATTACAACTAATACAACATCTCTGATTTGCTCTCTGGAACTACGATGACGTTTGCTCGCAGACAGTGGGACAGATATTACTGAGAAGACATATAATACACCAATACAGTGTGTGTATGTGTGTGTGTGTGTGTGTTCCACTGTATTGTATCATCGTCCATGTATGGGTCTAATTGTTTATGTTGTCCAGTCTAGGCCCCTCTCCTGCATCTGTCTTGAGACTAAGACGTATATGGTCCAAATGAGAGGACCAAGGCATTCAGAAAAGTTAATAATATTGCAAAGTTATAAAACATCTCAACACAAATAGTCTCAGTGTGCTCTGTTTCCTGTCTGTCCTCGGCGAGAGGCGAGTGGACTCAGCAGACCCAGTGGATAATATAGGGTGACAAACTGTCAGGTCTGGATCCTGTCCACATACACATGCAGCCAAAATCTACATAATAAACTGCGTGTTTTACTTTCAGTCGTGAACCAATCAACTAGGCCAAAAACATATAGTCAAAACATTATTAAAAACAAATATTAAAGCCTTTAATATAGCCTTCAATATAGCCTTTAAAATAGCCTTTAATATAGTCTTTAATATAGCCTTTAATATAGTCTTTAACAGAGTCTTTAATATAGTCTTTAATATAGTCTTTAATATAGTCTTTAATATAGTCTTTAATATAGTCTTTAATATAGTCTTTAATATAGCCTTTAATATAGCCTTTAATATAGCCTTCAATATAGCCTTCAATATAGCCTTCAATATAGCCTTTAATATAGTCTTTAATATAGTCTTTAAAATAGTCAAATCTGACTATTTAGAGTTGTTGGTTGACTGCAGACATCTTGGACTTGGTCACATAATTGTATAGGCTAGCTATATCCACATTGGTAAGTGAAATTGTTCCAATTTAGATTAGCCAATATGTAAAAAAAAAACTTCAGAGCTATATGTTTGACTTCATCAATTCAAACGAGAAATGAATTACTCACACAAGCATGCAAAATGACAGACTGCGAAATAACAGCGTAAATGCCTTTAGGCCTAATTGTAGTCCTAATATTATTATTCATAAGTATGCCTATTATTATAATTTGGATCAATTTAATATACATAGAATCTATAGGCTACGTTTGATTATCATATTTTCAACACAATTCTATGAAATAAAATATGGAAATGTTTCTTCCAACTCTAAGCGCCGATATGATGCAAACTAAAATGTGTTTGAGTTAATGCGGCGCTTTACAGTTTGCCAGGATTCCCTTGTAAGTCTTTATTTATTTGTTGTCTTAAAGTATGGAGAAAATATCAGTATTTTGTTTTTCAAAAATACGAGGTGCCCACCCCCCCAACCCCCCCATTGGATTATTATCCAATCCGCGGTGTGTGGAAAGAGGAAAATGAGATTTGTATTATCTAAGAGTTTGTGATGATGGGAAGAGTAGCCTTGAGAGAGATAAAGAGTGCGCTTAAATCGGAAACAAGACTGATAGCAACAGATAATGAATGTGTCGTTAATAAGCTGTCGTTAATAACCTATCCGTATTCCTCTATCCGTATTCCTCTTATCAGCAGATACGTTTTATTAGCCTATTAAAACAGTCAAAAAGAAACACTCAACCGTGCAGGCCTGCACACACACTGACTCAACTTTCTCTCTCAAGACACACATTCTTCTTCCATTTGTATAATGAGGACGGCTACAACTATGTTGAGTTCATTATAGTTTCAGACGGTTACTATTCCATTTTTACATAATTCAATGTGGACTATATGTAAACCATGATAAAAACAGGTTTCCTACCTGTCCAGATACTGCATGGAGCGTTTCTGAGGGCTGATACCAGATTCACATTATTCTTGCCTAGATCCTACTTATTTTAAATGTCCAATTAAAATAACGCGATGTGTTTATTTCGGCGTAGGAATCCTGTAACATAATAAAAAATTTCAATAGTTGCTACTTGATAATCTTCTCTAAACGCTAAATACAGAGAATAGCTTGCGCCCTCGCGCCATGCAGTCACCCATCCCATTTTCTCGTGACGTAACGGAGAAAGGAGCGTCTGTCTTGGGTCCGCCAACAAAACAGAAACTGGGTTTAACCAAATCCCTCAGCTAGCTAAACACACACAGCAGCCGAGGCAGAGAGCACAGAGTAGAGAGATGAGAGCTGTCACTTCACGAAACAAGCCAGTCCTCCTTCGCATAACTCCACGAATAAAAAGCAAGGCGCAGCAATCCTTAAGGCAACTGTAGGTTTTTTTCTCAGAGACGAATAGACCCCCTTTTGGATCCGTTTACCTTCAATACCGTCTATCCAAACAAACACCTGCTTGAGGAGTTCTTTATGCTCGGATGAGCCACTTCACCAAGGGACTATAATTCCTACTTCATGTGGACGAATCGGAGCCTATGATAATAATGCTTCCTAGCCCTGTTATTTCTGCTTCCACCACGCCGTTCTCAGTCAAGGACATACTGAAGTTGGAGCTTCAGCAGCATGCTCAACAACAGCGGCTTGCCTCACACCTTGGGCCGCCCCATGAGCGCTCTCACCCGGGTCCACAGCGGCACCAATACAACCTCCAGTCGCCCCCGTCTTGTATGCTGGCCGGCAGGGACAGCCCCAGCCCCGGGCTCTCGGAAGAAGAGGAGAGGATGGCCTACCTGAGTAGTCTGACGGTTCAGGAGCGGCTAATGGAGACGGGTCTAGCAGGGGAGATATTCATTTCCCCGGGGCTGCAGGGACATTCAGCCGACACCAGCCTGGAGGTTGAGCAAGAGGACATAGACGCCAGTGAGTGGGTGATTCCTGGATTAGCAGCATAACCTATCCATTTAATTCTGAAAGAAAGTATTATATTATATTATTTTAGGTTCAGTAGTATTGCAGTAGTCTAGGTTATCAGTCTCATGTATTACAGTCGATTACATGATAATACACCCATAATGCACCCATTAATATAGGCCTAATTCATTCATATTTCTTCTTCCATTTAACTAGACTACCTCAGACTAGACTACTTCAGTTTAACGACGATGTCATCTACATGCAGGGATCATATGTAAATAAAGGATCAATCGTTTTGGAGAAGAAAAACTATGCATGGCCGAATCACCAGATATGATACAATCCTAAATGATCAGTTTGATAAAATAATTTAAAGAGACATGTTTTTTTGTTATTGTCAGCTACACACTTAGGCTACACAATGAGCTGAAATGACTAGACTACCGTATTTGTTCTACACAATAACACAATTGTCCTATTATTGGACCAACTTTAACAAGGCCCTAATTATTTAATGTATTTACTGATTGAATAGGCTTGAATATTACCTAATTATTTAATGTATTTACTGATTGAATATGCTTGAATATTACCTAATTATTTAATGTATTTACTGATTGAATATGCTTGAATATTACCTAATTATTTAATGTATTTACTGATTGAATATGCTTGAATATTACCTAATTATTTAATGTATTTACTGATTGAATATGCTTGAATATTACCTAATTATTTTATGTATTTACTGATTGAATATGCTTGAATATTACCTAATTATTTAATGTATTTACTGATTGAATATGCTTAAATATTACCTAATTATTTAATGTATTTACTGATTGAATATGCTTGAATATTACCTAATTATTTAATGTATTTAGGCCTACCCTTTATTCAGAGGATTCCATTAAGATAAAAAAAAAGAAACACATACGACATGACGACATGAAAACAACTATATTTCAAGAACAAACATAGGTATCTGATTTAATTTCCCTTTGTGGTTAATTGATATTCGTGTAATTGATTAGCCAAATAATCCACTCTGCTGGTATCCAATGTCTTAATCAGTGCCTATGGGAATTATAGAAAACACAAGCAAAAACAGCAAGGACCCTACTGCGGACCTCCAGGATTAGAATATCTGTTATGTATAGCACATTTAGATTCATCTGTCAAAGTCAGATGACTAAAATCACTCTCTCCTCTATTTCTCCAGAAGCTTGTGGCGCAATGGGGGTGAGGGCCTGTGAGGAGTCCCCGCAGGCGCACTCGGACTTGGAGAGACTCCCAAAACAGCAGAGGACCCGGCGGAAACCGCGCGTGCTCTTCTCTCAGGCGCAGGTGTTCGAGCTTGAGCGGCGCTTTAAGCAGCAGCGTTACCTATCCGCCCCCGAGAGGGAACACCTGGCGAACACTTTGAAACTGACCTCCACACAGGTCAAAATCTGGTTCCAGAACAGGAGGTATAAGTGTAAACGGCAGCGGCAGGAAAATACCCTAGAAATGGCCGGACACCCTCACCATCTTCCCCCACCTAGGAGAGTGGCAGTCCCGGTGCTGGTGCGGGATGGGAAGCCCTGCCTGGCTGGATCTCAGAACTATAATACATCCTACAGTGTTGGAGCGTGCAGCCCCTATAGTTATAACGGCTATCCGGCTTATTCTTACAATAATCCAGTGTATACTAACACATACTCATGCACGTACTCTAGCCTGCCTGCTCTAGCACCCAACTCTACTGCTAACGCTTTTATGAATATGGGTCTGGCGAACCTGGGTGCGTCGCAATCTCAGGCCCAAACACCACAGGGAACAGGCTGCCAAGGAACTCTGCAGGGCATTCGGGCCTGGTAGCTGAATATGATGATCTGCTTGTTGATTAACAGTTGATGACGTCGATCACTAGCCTACAGTATTTTTGGGATAAGGGAAACCTGTCTGTGTCCCATGCAGCGAAATAGAAGGATTTCTCATTGAAAGCTGTCATATTGAGACTCGATCATCTTGTACGAATATATTAGTTGTTTTCTCATCAACGCGGCAAAAACATGTTTTTAAAAGTTGTTGGATTATTCCAGAGTCACTGTTGGATATAGATATATACTATGGCAACATTGCAGACGGAATAAAACGCGTGCGCAACCGTGCGTAATATGGCCTAAAAGCTGTTGGGTGCTTGTGAACCAAGGATGTGAATGGCAAACATTGGCAATGATTATATCTGAGCTCTTTACATCAGAAATATGACTTTACCAGTAGCCTACTTGGTCTTTACCAGTGAAAACATTATTCTTCAACAACATAATAGAAACTCCTTAAATAAAAGATCGAACATGTATGAGGATTATTTGTTGTTATTTCGAATTGACCATTTGCTTCTGCCTTTTTTAGTCACTTATTTGAGATATTCTGCACTTAAACAATGCCCGCTGCGGTTTTTAGAAAATAAGCATATATTGACAAATAAAGTGAAACATTTGGGTATCAAAAATCCGACATGTGTTGCTAATATTTTCTGAGGGAAAATATAATTGCCGTATCCTTACACTCTCCATCGCAGTTTCGAAAAGAGTTTATAATGCGGCTGACATATACTGTAACTGAAAGAGGGCGTTGGTACAGTTCAGTGTCCTATGTCGCTTTGTTTGTCTATAGGACCGCCAAATGCCATTACCACGAGGGGCATAAACGTTCTCTTGGGAACTTGCTAAGGGAAACACTATACACTTGCAATTGTGTGTGTGTGTGCGCGTGTGTGTGCCCGTGTGTGTGTGTGTGGGAGGGAGGGAGAAAGAAAGAAAGAATGAAAGAAAGAAAAAAAAGGAAGAAAGGAAGAGAAAGAAACCTTGCAAATGCCTTATGACATTTGTTTGTGGCTGGTTTTAAGTTGATAGAGAAATTAATAGCCGCGTTCTTTCAATCTCATTTCTAAAGGGTGTGCTGTGTTTGTAGTAGGCCCACACATACATATGTGCGCACTAATTTCGGATATATTTATACAGTTTTTTAAATGCTTTGATTGACGGTGGTTGAAAGGGTAGGCCTATTTCGTGATATTTTCTTCTTATCGGCCTTTGAGAAGCGCGCTTTGGGTTTTTAGAGGTTTTCGAGAAGGGCGGTTTGGTCTCTGGTTTGCGTTAGACAAATTCAGGCCGTCAATTATGCTGAGTATTTGTTATCTAAAGATACAATTCAACTTTGGAAACATTTAATATTACACGATTAAAGCAAACATAATTAGGCCTATCTTAATTTCCCCCAAAATGATAATTATTCTCTATTGAGCATATGTTAAAGGCCTGCCAAAAGATATGGCTCTGCCAGCATACTGATCACCATTGAAGGCCGTTTTCCAGCCTTCGCTGTGTGAGAGTTGAGGGGAGAGTCAGATAGAAGAGTAGGCCAGGAAGACAGACAGAAACAGACAAGAGCCAGAACTCAAACAGACATAATGGAGAATGAGGAATTTAGGCCAGGGACGGACATTAGCCAGACAACGCGCTATAACAGTGTGATCGCGCATCCACGGAGGGCGGAGGGCCCACAACGACACTGCTGAGTCTGAACTGATCTCCTATTAATAGCCTTGTAATGTTCAAATGCAATTTAAACAACGATTTATTATCATTTAGTTACGAATTCTGGGTTGAAGAAGAAAGTAATACTTTTTAAATTCAGAATGATAAACTGTGAAACTTAAATTTCGTAAATCAGCTATAGGTACACACATTATTTCAAACCATAGTCACTCATCAGATTCATGCCGACTGACTTTCCTTTATTCGATGTATCATTGGGTGTAGACCTAGACCAATTAAAAACACTGATTACATAGACGATTGCCACTTATTCAATTCCTTTTTGCCGTTGAGGAAATGTTGCTGTGTTCTCATGGTAACTTCCATCCAATTTCCAATCTATACAATGGGAAACATGGTCTTCCATTACAGATTCACAAATAAAGGATGAAGTTCAATGGGAGGAGAGAGTAACAGGGTTTGGGTTTACACACAGAGGAATTCCTATCACTTTGACGTCTACATATCACCGCTCATTAGAGATAGTTAACCGTTTTAAACAAACGCCCTGTCTCTCCCTATACACAGGACTGATCCAATACCGGACGCCATTAATGGAGATGGATAGAAACGTAAACAAAGTGTTTGTCTCCAGCGATAGGCGCGAGGCCGCTTCCCCTGGCTACTGCACTGCGTGTAGATGACATACCTGTGTCAGGATAAGTGTCAGGGAGACCTTAAAGTAAATAGAGTCGGCGACAGGAGGGCGATGCCTGAGGACGCGGCGTGCGCGTGCGCGTGTGTGGAGAGAGAGTGCTAGAGCCGTGATTGCTATCTACCGCTGCCAAAGATAGCAGCTCATCCACAAGGAGCACGGCGCTCACGGACTTTCCCAAAACAAAGTCTCCCATGGCAACCCTTCAACAGGGTTACAGAAAACAAAGGCCAAATATAGAATACAGCCAGCTTTAGGCAGAGGAACTGAAATACTGAAGGCCCACCTCACTCTCTCCGCCTGGTCTACCCGAACAGCAGTAGCTGTCGGAGGAGTTAGGGAATGACAGCGATGCGCTCCGGATCCCCACAAGGATGGAAAGAATAGAGGCATAGATAAACATGTCTATGTTTGAAAATTGCATAGGCCTATGTAGGCTATATGTTTGTAATAGGCTTGCCAATGCTTCTGAATTAAATGTGAATCATATTGAGGAGATTGTGATGAATACATGGGAACCTACAATAGCCTACATAGATCCAGTCGTTTAAGATACCATGAACACCTGCAGGTTGCTTAACAACATGTCCATGACTTCTCCTCCAGACATGTTTTGACACCTCTGGGCTGTGTGTTCTCTGTAGTCAGAGCAGAGAGAGAGAGAGAAAGACTCTCTGTTTAGTTAGTGGAAGAAAATACAACACAACCAAGGAGCAAGCTCAGTCATCTGTCATCACATAATCTCATCAATGAAACGTAGGCTTGAAGGTTGCACAATATAGACAGAGAGGGAAGTGTGTGTGTGCGTGTGTGCTTGCGCATGCGGAGGGTGACTGCAAGTTGCTGCCCATCAACGTCGTCTGTTACATTTTTCAAATTAATATTATTTCAAATGCTATTGAGATTTTTTCTAATTGTCTATTCCGGAAAATGACACTTGAGATAAGGCTAATGACAGGACAAAAATATATAGAACTGAAAATGTAGGACTAAAAAGTTATTAAAAAAATTCCAAGAAAGGCAGAACAATTGTTAAGTCTTATGTAAAGAGTTTCCCACACCTATTTAAGTTGAGATCCTGATTGCAGTGTTGTCTTGATTTTATTCGGATTACTTTGTTCTTTCGCGAAGCCCCGTCAGTTCTGTGTGGAGCCACTCCTCAAGGCGCCGGAATGTATTTCCATACTCTCCCAAACCCAGTTAATGGCTGAGCAATTCTGCTGCGTGTGGTAATCATTACTACCACAGGGTGACGCTCCTTACTCATGAACTAACTAACATTGACAGCTAGTTAACACTACAGGTGCTTTTAACAATTATTTTTCAAATGAAAGTGAGCGGATTACTTCAAGAATGTTTTACATTTACGCGCAATGATCCTCTTCGTCTTCCCGTTTCCAAATGCATCAGCCTCTTCGCCATGGTTACCAGAAGAGCTGCTGTAAGATGGGTGACCAGGCTCTTTCTGTTGTTGAAATTGTATAGTTTCTAAACGAACAGCAGTCGCTTACAATGAATTCACTTTCACATTAAAAAAGCTCATGCGTGGTTTCTTCATCCTTTTCTCCACTGGACCGACTAAGATCTGTTGTTGTTACTCTCTGAAAACCATCTGCAGACAAGTGACATGTTAATACAGTTCCACATGTCCTCTCACACACAAATGACTAAGGCCTAAGAAAAGAGAAAACCACGACGGTAATAACCGCTTCACTCATTGTACCAACATTTATGTATATAGGCTTCCTATATTCACCTGACATTTGATCCGTTGTGAAGGCCACACAAGTCAACTTATAATAGTACTTTGATTGAACAGTCATGTCGCTGAAAGTTTTGAAGCATTTGATACGTGGGACATGTACTGTAGGAACATTTTAAGCACCATTTTAGCTTCAAATCCACATCAAGGCAAAAGCACAAGAAAGGTGATAAAGACAGTACAAATTTAAATTAGTGTCAGAAAAACCCTCTAAAACCATGACAAAAATGCATAAGGGACCTTCTATGAACGTAACTTTTTGGTGTTACTTACAACTGAATGGACAGAGGCGCCCAGCACAGATTTGTGGACTAAAATAAGATAAATAAAATACTGTTTTCATGTCACCCTCTTCACCAAACAAAATAATGTAGGCTAATGTTGAAATGCGTAGGCCCATGGAATTCCTATAGTGAGTATGGATAGCCTAAGAGGCCAGAGGCGGTGAGGCTATAGCGTACGACAGTCTCCGCACTAATAGTTATTGATCCGTCATAACACATTAAAACCAGATAAGAGCCATACAGCACACAAATACAATGTTCTTAGATCTTGCAATAGCCCTTCACATATTGCCCTCAACAAAATCCCCTCACATAACAGCAGACCGTTCCCCTAACGTTCCTCTAACTACTAAATTTTCCTCATTCCTAACAACAGTGTCAAACTCAAACAAAAGTTTAAAAAGGCTGAATTTGTGCTACCTCCATCTATCATAGTCCATAACACTTATACAATCACTACAGGCTTTTGCTACTGGTCTCCAAATGACGCCCAAGTAGCCAGTTTATCTCTCCCTCATCAATTAAAGTCAAGCGCTTGAGGGATAGACTTTACCCGGCAAGGCGGTCCAGGGCGGGGATAATCAGCTCACACAGCCAATCAGCGCAGGCTTCAGTGGCAGTAGTGAGAATTGTAAAGCAGACATGACATATACTGACATATCCGCTGTTGATTAGACCAGAGGCTGTTTCACCGCAATTAAATGACATCAGGAGAAGCTCGAGAGAAAAGAGCAGAGAGGACAACTCAATCAATACCTATAGAGTTTTCATTGTTGAGGGGTTCTGTATCTGCGGGCCGCACTACTTTCGAGAGTGGGTTGAGAGAATATCCTAATAAAACTTGCGTTGTGATAAAAGTTGGTTTTGCGTAAATGTCATCATGGCGCTGGGCCGCCCCTCTTTCTCCATCAACGACATCCTCACCCGGGGACGTGACACACGAGACAACATTCAAATTTCACGGGATCTGACAGATCTATGCGCGTTAAAGCTGGCCACCATCAACCAGGATCAGCCAACCGAGAGCAGGGATGGGAACTCGAGGGGCCCCGGTTCATCCACGTCGGACTGCAGTGAGGAGCACAAACGGGATGAGATGGAGATGATACACATTCGCCAAGGAAATATTCGTCCCTCTCCCGGTTTGGGCGACATCAGGAAGCCCACGTCTGAGGCCGGTAGTGAAGAGTCCACTGGAGAAGAGACGGAATACATGTCATGCAGAAAAGGTACGTCACCCTCTCAGTCTGTTTATAAGATTATTGATATCGACCAGGAATCTAAATGCAATCATGACACCGGTTTGTTGTTGGAATGTGATTATGCTGGTCAATAGGCTACTTTGTCTCACCACGCCATAGCCACATACAGTGAGCAAACTGTCTATACCGGCCTACAGTGAACAAAATCAATTCTGCTTTGAACAAACTAAATTCCATATATAGTGAAAAAAGTCAGTTCTGTTTGGTTATTTCCAGGCCTACATTTGATATGGCTTTCGATTTGTATTTTAAAACGACCGACGCAATAGGCTGTATATAATAGGAAGCATGCTTAATAATCACATGATTACGAGTAAAATGATAACCCTACTTACTGGCTTTGAACTTGTAATTTATTGAGTAATAAAAATCAGTGTAAGTGATTTTGGAGATGTTTACCAGAAAGACGTATTGTGGAAACACGCGGTGTGTTGGAGCGACATAGACTAGCATGCATTGTTGGTATTTGAAGCATAAAGAGGTCGCCTGTTTGCCAAATAACCACAAGGCATTTTCATTTCTTCTTTCCTCCAATACAGACATAAACAACAAACAACTACCCTGTCTGGATCAAGACAAACAGAGGGAGGAAGAGGAGGAGGAGGAGAGGGAGAGTAGTTACAGCACCGTAGGCCAACCCATATCTGGTAACAAGAAGCGCTCCCGTGCGGCCTTCTCCCACGCGCAGGTCTACGAGCTAGAGCGTCGGTTTAACGTGCAGCGCTACCTGTCTGGTCCTGAACGCGCAGCCCTGGCGGGCGCCCTGAAGCTCACGGAAACCCAGGTGAAAATCTGGTTCCAGAACCGGAGATATAAGACCAAACGGCGGCAGATGGCGGTCGAACTAGCCTCCCGTAACTACTCTACACCAGCTACACTAGCTAAGAAAGTGGCGGTGAAGGTCCTGGTTCGAGACGATCAACGACAGTACGGTGAGGATGACCTGTCCAGTCCGCCTGCTCTGCCTCTCTACCCGGCCTACCAATATGGATACTACCCCTACATGTACTGCTTCCAGCCATGGCTCTCTAGCAATGCACTTTGTGGGAGCATGCATTGACACAATGGCGTAGCCATGCCTAAAAAACATGACATTCATTCACTTTATGGATTTAGGCCTACTAAAAGAAGACAACGACACTGGGTCGACATTTCTACGTGCGTTTCTGTGTAAATACTTTCTTTATTCTCTCGTGGAGAGTAAGATCATTTCGACCCACAGTGAGCCTTTTTGATGCTGTAGCCTACACCTGCAAGGACAATCCTATCGACATCACTCAGACAACATTGATGGATACAGCTAAATTAAATACACGTCCTGAATAAAGTAGAAGGCCTAGATAATAATATTGAAATTATTACGCAGGAATGTATAGCCAAATAATAACTCAATAAAGCTTTAAAACAATTTGGGAATCATCAGTATGCTCATTTAATTTATTTACACACACAAACAAATATAACTCTTATTATAAAACAGGAGGAATATAGGATTAGGATTATGAAACAATATAGGCTAATATCAAGTGCTAAAATCGAAATCAAAACCAATTTACATTTCTAAAATGTTAATACACTTTTGACAGCATTTTCGATCTAAGCCTTGAACTTTAAAATACATTTTCACATTCGGATACATGCAGTAGATTCGTTATAACAAATATCTTGGTAAACTAAAGTTATTTTTCTCCGATTCAAGCCAACAGCTATCTTCATTATGAAATTAGAATTAGCAAAAAACATGGATATCGACATATTATATTCGTGCCTGTTAAACATTGAACCCAGAAGGACAGAAATGTGTAGCCTTCAACAAGATGATCCAAAAGACTTTGCACCAATGCGGACGTGATGGGTATGAATATGGCTGTTAATATTATGGTCGAGATCCTGAAGCCTGAAGCCTACAAGTTAAAGTAACTAAATCTAACAACAGACAATCTAAAAATGCTGGGTTTGAAAAGAATCCCATATTATAATTGAATATGAGGCTTAGAATGTAAAGGTAATTTATTATGAACTAGCTAATTAGGCTAGTTTATATTTTCTTAATTTAAATTCTAGAAGATTTCACGTTTTCAAAATGTTGAGCCAAAATAATTCATGTAAATACGGTACCTGCTGCTTACACTGCCCCGATTTGTTTTGTGGTTCAAGTGTGCAAATATGGCTTCTACCTTCTGCAAGGGATTTTCCAAACAGATCTCTGATAGTATTGACATTATGGACCATAAATAGTGACCGTGGTTGAATGGTAAATCAATGTCATATTAATAGTAGGCTTATAGGCCTACCTGTCATTCGTATACTGATACATTTCCCTATTAACTAATTGATAATACAGACACAACCAATCGTAATAAAATCATAATTGTTGATTATTTAGATACATATTCAAATGTACAATTTGAGTAGCAAAAATGCAAACCACCCTAGACATAGGCTACATTTACTAACTTTAATCCTGACCTAATACACCTTGATAAAAAGTTACATTAAAAAACGTGTAAATGTTCATGAATTTAAAACGTGAAATTTACACAAAAGGCAAAACGTGTAAAGCACACATGTTTACATTTTACGTTTTAGTCATTTATCAGACGCTCTTATCCAGAGCCAATCACAAGATACAACACCTGTTGTATGCGGCGCATGTGACAAATACATTTTGATTTGATTTGATTTTAAGCTAGTTCTGCAGCTGCGTGAGTCTAAGAGGTCAAATAAAATACAACAAGTAAAATAGCCCCCTCTTTTCTGGTTACAAGTTCACGAATGGCTGAAAAATCACAACACTAATCTTAAATTAACAAGACAAATAGCACAGTTGGGAGATTTGGAAAGCCATAGTCAATCGATCAGCAATATAATAATACTTTTAGTAAAAATATTTATCTTTAACTCGCAATCTGTAGATACTATGCAATTAGACAATTTCAGAATTTATGTGAAACATCACAGCATAGTTGAAAAATATATGGTACAAGGAAATCATGAGCGGGCAGTTTACAGAAATAGGGGGATGATCTAGTAGTAGTTGAGGGGTGGATTTAAAAGCTGATGTTCTATAATATTTATGACTGAAAAACACCATGTACAGAGCATTCGGAAAGTATTCAGACCCCTTGACTTATTCCACATTTTGTTACATTACAGCCTTACTAAAAGATAAATGTCTCTCATCAATCTAGACACAATATCCCATAATGACAAAGCGAAAACAGGTTTTTAGACATTTTTGCAAATGTATTAAAAATTTAAAACAGAAATACCTTTTTTACATAAGTATTCAGACCCTTTGCTATGAGACTTGAAATTGAGCTCAGGTGCATCCTGTTTCCATTGATCATCCTTGAGATGTTTCTACAATTTGACTGGAGTCCACCTGTGGGAAATTAAATTGACTGGCCTGATTTGGAAAGGCACACACCTGTCTATACAAAGTCCCACAGTTGACAGTGCATGTCAGAACAAAAACCAAGACATGAGATCGAAGGAATTGTCCATATAGCTTTGAGACCGGATTATGTCAAGGCATAGATCTGGGGAAGAGTACCAAAAAATGTCTGCAGCATTGAAGGCTCCCAATACCACAGTGGCCTCCATCATTCTTAAATGCAAGATGTTTGGAACCACCAAGACTTTTCCTAGAGCGGGCCGGCCTGGCCAAACTGAGCAATCGGGAAACAAGGGCCTTGGTCAGGGAGGTGACCAAGAACCTCATGGTCACTCTGACAGAGCTCTAAGGTTCCTCTGGGGAGAATGGAGAACCTTCCAGAAAGACAACCATCTCTGCAGCACTCCACCAATCAGGCCTTTATGGTAGAGTTGCCAGACGGAAGCAACTTCTCAGTAAAAGGCACATGACAGCCCACTTGGAGTTTGCCAAAAGGCACCTAAAGACTCTCAGACCATGAGAAACAAGATTCTCTGGTCTGATGAAACCAAGATTGAACTCTTTGGCCTGAATGTCAATCATTGTGTCTGGAGGAAACCTGGCAC
Source organism: Salvelinus fontinalis (assembly GCF_029448725.1). Lineage (NCBI taxonomy): Eukaryota > Metazoa > Chordata > Actinopteri > Salmoniformes > Salmonidae > Salvelinus > Salvelinus fontinalis. Next base: position 17,184,296 of record NC_074694.1, read on the forward strand.
CATCCCTGTATGGTGGTGGCAGCATCATACTGTGGGGATGCTTTTCAGCGGCAGGGACTGGGAGACTAGTTAGGATCGAGGCAAAGATTAACGGAGCAAAGGACAGAGAGATTCTTGATAAAAACCTGCTCCAGAGCGCTCAGGACCTTAGACTGGGGCTAAGATTTACCTTCCAACAGGACAATGACTCTAAGCACACAGCCAAGACAATGTAGGAGTGGCTTCGGGACAAGTCTCTGAATGTCCTTGAGTGACCCAGCCAGAGCCCGGACTTGAACCCAATCAAACATTTCTGGAGAGACCTGAAAATAGCTGTGCAGCGACGCTCCCCATCAAACCTGACAGAGCTTGAGGTCTGCAGAGAAGAATAGAAGAAACTCCCAAAATAAAGGTGTGCCAAGCTTGTAGCGTCATACCCAAACAGACTTGAGGCTGTAATCACTGCCAAAGGTGCTTCAACAATGTACTGAGTAAAGGGTCTGAATACTTATGTAAATGTAATATTTCAGCTTTTATTTTTTATTTTTTTGCAAAAATGTCTAAAAACCTGTTTTTGCTTTGTCATTATGGGGTATTGTGTGTAGATTGATGAAGATTTTTTTTTAATGAATTTTAAAATAACGTAACAAAATGTGGAAAAAGTCAAGGGGTCTGAATACTTTCCGAAGGCACTGTATAATAATAAATAAATTGTTACAATAAAATAACAAAGACCCCTTAATCCAAAAGTGAAAACATCATTGAACTGTCATGCTAGTTTTGGGTGTGTAGCCATATAGAGTGCTGTTCAATTTGACAAACGCCATCCCATACCATTAATCCTTAAATTCTATGGTTATGAATGTGTGTTTACTGCTGTTGTGAATCCCCTGCTCTGGCCCAGCTGCATGAGTCAGATTAAGCAAGTTGTTGTTGCACCATTACCGCCTCTCTCCTCAGGACAGAACCACATTTATCATCATGCTACGCTGAAAAGACAGTGCAGACTAAACCCTCATCTCACTGCAAAATACCTAGGAGTTAGCTGCTGCAGTTCAACTAAATATAAATATCTATGTTGGATGGAGTTAAGTGGCAATGGTATATCTGGTGGGGGAGAGAAAATGGAATGAGGAATGCTGAAAGTGACATTAGGCCAATTCAAAATGAGAACTTTGTAAAGCATGTGCACACACACACACACACACACACACACACACACACACACACACACACACACACACACACACACACACACACACACACACACACACACACACACACACACACACACACACACACACGTACACATGGATTTTGTGTTGTAGATATGTGGTAGTAGAGTAGTGGTCTGAGGGTATACACTCAGTGTGCTGAGAAATCTCTTGTGAAATGTGTTGTAATGTTTTTCAAATTGTATAGAACTGCCTTAAGTTTATTGGACCCCAGGAAGTTTAGCTGCTGCCTTGGCAGGGTTTTGTATCATTCTCATAACATAAATGATGAGTGCATCGGCTGAAGGCTAAATTATTGCGTTTTCAATGCACATTTAGAGGTTTGCATTAAAAAGACAGCCTGAAACAAACACAGATTTCCTGAGTTGGCAGTTATCCAGTTTAGTCATGTTTTAGAGTGCTTCTCACGCCTCATGCTATTTCTGCTACTTGAGATGAAAATGATTCACTTCTCTCGTAGCTGATGTGTGGTGAAAGATGGGGCACAAAATGGCTGCCGTGGCATAGGTGATATTATTTTCTACGTTTTTTTTCTCCCTAACCACATAAATAAAGTATTCATCATTAATTGAAGTATTCCAATGCATTATCGGTAGTAGTATTATTGCAGCTGTAGTGAAAGACTCCAACACCCTGTCTGCCTACCTACACGTTACACACCACCTAGGCCTCCAACCTGTTTGTCAGACAGAGTTTCACCTTGGGCATGACTGACAGCTGCCCAAGCTTCATTCATCTCTCTCAGATCAGACTAATCACTCTAAGCTATCGCAAGTGGCTGGCATTGTACACACGTGGTTCTGGGAAAAAGAGACAACACAACTCCCTGTGACTAACGAGCCCATCCTTCATTATTATCTACTGACATTTACAGGGAGGTCACATTCATGTGACTAGTAACATGGGTGACTAGAGTTATCATTACAGAATTGACAACATCCTTGTCAACTTGGAATGTTAAAGACAAAGATGGTATCTCTGGGTAGCTATATTTATGTGGCTATAACACATTGAAGACAAGAGCTCGTCAGCTAAATGGCATGTATTATTATTATATATTATTATAATATTATTATTGTAGGGTCCCTGTAAGCATAGTGTAAAAAATACAAGATGTCTGGACCACTATGGCACAGGAGAGTACTTGATTTTCAGTTGATCTCTGGTCCTGGAGTGCAGGTTTTGGTTCCAGCCAGCACTAACATACCTGATCCTGGTCATGGTCCCAACTGAAGACCATGATTAGTGGATTCTAGAGGTGTGTTAGTGCTGTTTGGACCTTGGAACAAAGGCTGCACATGTACTAGCTGTCAGGACTGAAGTTAGGGGCCTGTGGTCTCGACCCTACAGTCCCTGTTGGTGCTGGACAGGTGAGAGAAGACCTGGGACAGTAATCTAACTTTGTGTTTATGTAGAAATATACGCTACATGACCAAAAGTATGTGGACATCTGCTCGTCAAACATATAATTCCAAAATCATGGGCATTAATATGGAGTTGGTCCCCCCTTTGCTGCTATAACAGCCTCCACTCTTCTGGGAAGGCTTTCCACTAGATGTTGGAACATTACTGTGGGGACTTGATTCCATTCAGCCACAGAAGCATTAGTGAGGTCGGGCACTGATGTTGGGCGATTAGGCCTGGCTCGCAGTCAGCATTCCAATTCATCCCAAAGCTGTTTGATGGAGTTGAGGTCAGGGCTCTGTGCAGGCCAGTGAAGTTCTTCCACAACGATCTCAACAAACCATTTCTGTATGGACCTCGCTTTGTGCACAGGCAGAAACAGGAAAGGGCCTTCTCCAAACTCTAGCTACAAAGTTGGAAGCACGGAATCGTCTAGAATGTCATTGTATGCTGTAGCGTAAAGATTTCCCTTCACTGGAACTAAGGGGCCCGAACCATGAAAAACAGCACCAGACCATTATTCATCCTCCTCCAAACTTTACAGTTGGCCCTATGCATTCAGGCAGGTAGCGTTCACCTGGCATCCGCCAAATCCAGATGGTGAAGCGTGATTCATCACTCCAGGGAACATGTTTCCACTGCTCCAGAGTCCAATAGCGGTGAGATTTACACCACTCCAGCCAACGCTTGGCATTAATGATGGTGATGTTAGGCTTGTGTGCGGCTGTTTGGCCATGGAAACCTATTTCATAAAGCTTCAGACGATCAATTATTGCGCTGATGTTGCTTCCAAAGGCAGTTTGGAACTCGGTAGTGAGTGTTGCAACTGAGGACAGATGATTTTTACGTGCTATGCGTTTCAGCACTCGGTAGTCCCGTTCTGTGAGCTTGTGTGGTCTACCACTTCGCGGCTAAAACATTGTTGCTCCTAGACATTTTCACTTGACAATATCAGCACTTACAGCTGACCGGGGCAGCTCTAGCAGGGCAGAAATTTGACGAACTTACTTGTTGGAAAGGTGGCATCCTATGACGGTGCCACATTGAAAGTCACTGAGCTCTTCAGTAAGGGCATTCTACTGCCAATGTTTGTCTATGGAGAATGCATGGCTGTGTGCTCGATTCTGTCAGCAACAGGTGTGGCTGTAATAGCCGAATCCACTAATTTGAAGGGGTGTCCACATGCTTTTGTATATATAGTGTATAATTCGCAAGTATGTAAACATTTAGTCTGAGAGAGAAAGCAAAGCATCAGCTTCACGCTTCCCTGCTGTTTGACTTGAAGAGGCTCATAAAACAGAGGTAGGGGGAGACAAAGAGGGAAGGGGAGGCGAGGGGCAGGCAGAGACAGACAGACAGACTAGAGAAAGTGATGAAATAAAATAAAATGTTATCTGTCACATGCTTCGTAAACAACAGGTGTAGACTAACAGTGAAATGCTTACTCATTTGCCCTTCACAACAATGGAGAGAGAAAAAAGAGAGATAGAAGAAGAAGAAAATAAGAGGAATGAGTAACGATAACTTAGCTATATTCACAGGGTACAAGTACCAAGTTCATGTGCATGGGTACAAGGTAATTGAAGTAGATATGTACACACTGTATACAGTGAATTCAGAAAGTGTTCAGACCCCTTAGCTCTTCCCACATTTTATTACGTTAATGCCTTGTTTTAAAATAGATGAAATAGTTTTTTCACCCTCATCAATCTACACACAATATCCCATAATAACATCACAATACCCCATAATGACATTACAATACCCCATAATAACATTACAATACCCCATAATGACATTACAATACCCCATAATGACATTACAATACCCCATAATGACATTACAATACCCCATAATAACATTACAATACCCCATAATAACATCACAATACCCCATAATGACATTACAATACCCCATAATAACATTACAATACCCCATAATGACATTACAACACCCCATAATAACATCACAATACCCCATAATGACATTACAATACCCCATAATAACATTACAATACCCCATAATGACATTACAATACCCCATAATGACATTACAATACCCCATAATGACATTACAATACCCCATAATAACATTACAATACCCCATAATGACATTACAATACCCCATAATGACATTACAATACCCCATAATAACATTACAATACCCCATAATGACATTACAATACCCCATAATAACATTACAATACCTCATAATGACATTGCAATACCCCATAATGACATTACAATACCCCATAATAACATTACAATACCCCATAATGACATTACAATACCCAAAAATGACATTACAATACCCCATAATGACATTACAATACCCCATAATAACATTACAATACCCCATAATGACATTACAATACCCCATAATGACATTACAATACCCCATAATGACATTACAATACCCCATAATAACATTACAATACCCCATAATAACATCACAATACCCCATAATGACATTACAATACCCCATAATAACATTACAATACCCCATAATGACATTACAACACCCCATAATAACATCACAATACCCCATAATGACATTACAACACCCCATAATAACATTACAATACCCCATAATGACATTACAATACCCCATAATGACATTACAATACCCCATAATAACATTACAATACCCCATAATGACATTACAATACCCCATAATGACATTACAATACCCCATAATAACATTACAATACCCCATAATGACATTACAATACCCCATAATAACATTACAATACCTCATAATGACATTGCAATACCCCATAATGACATTACAATACCCCATAATAACATTACAATACCCCATAATGACATTACAATACCCAAAAATGACATTACAATACCCCATAATGACATTACAATACCCCATAATAACATTACAATACCCCATAATGACATTACAATACCCCATAATGACATTACAATACCCCATAAAGACATTACAATACCCCATAATGACATTACAATACCCCATAATAACATTACAATACCCCATAATGACATTACAATACCCCATAATGACATTACACTACCCCATAATAACACTACAATACCCCATATGACATTACAACACCCCATAATGACATTACAATACCCTATAATAACATTACAATACCCCATAATAACACTACAATACCCCATAATGACATTACAATACCCCATAATGACATTACAATACCCTATAATAACATTACAATACCCCATAATAACATTACAATACCCCATAATAACATCATAATATCCCATAATGACATTACAATACCCCATAATGACATTACAATACCCCATAATGACATCACAATACCCCATAATAACATTACAATACCCCATAATAACATTACAATACCCCATAATGACAATACAATACCTGATAATAACATTACAATACCCCATAATGACAATGCAATACCCCATAATGACATTACAATACCCCATAATGACAATACAATACCCCATAATAACATTACAATACCCCATAATGACAATACAATACCCCATAATGACATTACAATACCCCATAATGACAATACAATACCCCATAATGACATTACAATACACCATAATAACATCACAATACCCTATAATAACATTACAATACCCCATAATGACATCACAAAACCGCATAATGACATCACAAAACCCCATAATGACAAAGCAAAAACATGTTTTTAGAATTTTAGATTTTTTTGTTCAAATATTCAGACCCTTTACTCAGTACTTTGTTGAAGCATCTTTTGCATCGAGTACTGCATCGAGTCATCTTGTGTATGACGCTACAAGCTTGGCACAACTTTATTTTGGGAGTTTCTCCCATTATTCTCCGCAGATCCTCTCAAGCTCTGTCAGGTTGGATGGGGAGCGTTGCTGCACAGCTATTTTCAGGCCTCTGCAGAGATGTTTGATTGGGTTTGATTCCAGGCTCTGGCTGGACCACTCAAGGACATTCCGAGACTTGTCCCGAAGCCACTCCTGCATTGTCTTGGCTGTGTGCTTAGGGTCGTTGTTCTGTTGGAAGGTGAACTTTCACCACAGTCTGAGGTCCTGAGTGCTCTGGAGCAGGTTTTCATCAAGGATCTCTGCCCCACAGCATGATGCTGCCACCACCATGCTTCACTGTAGGGATGGTGACAGGTTTCCTCCAGACGTGACGCTTGGGATTCAGGTCAAAGAGCTCAATCGTGGTTTCATCAGACCAGAGAATCTTGTTTATCATGGTCTGAGAGTCTTTAGGTGCCTTTTGGCAAACTCCAAGTCGGCTGTCATGTGCCTTTTACTGAGGAGTGGCTTCCGTCTGACCACTCTACCATAAAGGCCTGATTGGTAGAGCTCTGCAGAGATGGTTGTCCTTCTGGAAAGTTCTCCCATCTCCACAGAGGAACTCTGGAGCTCTGTCAGTGGGACCATTGGGACATTGGTCACCTGCCTGACCAAGGCCCTTGTTCCCCCGATTGCTCAGTTTGGCCGGGCGGCCAGCTCAAGGAAGAGTCTTGGTGGTTCCAAAGTTCTTCCATTTAAGAATGATGGAGGCCACTGTGTTCTTGGGGACCTTCAAGGCTGCAGAAATGTTTTGGCACCCTTCCCCAGATCTGTGCCTCCTGTCTTGGAGCTCTACGGACAATTCCTTCGACCTCATGGCTTGGTTTTTGCTCTGACATGCACTGTCAACTGGGGGCCTTATAGACAGGTGTGTGCCTTTCCAAATCATGTCCAATCAATTGAATTTACCACAGGTGGACTCCAATGATGTTGTAGAAACATCTCAAGGATGATCAATGGAAACAAGATGCATCTGAGCTCAATTTCGAGTCTCGTAGAAAACACTTATGTAAATAAGGTATTTCTGTTTTATATTTTTAATACATTTGCAAAAATGTCTAAAAAACTGTTTTCACTTCGTCATTATGGGCTTTGTGTGTAGATTGATGAGGAAAAAAAATATTGAATCTGTAACGTAACAAAATGTGGAAAAAGTCAGCGGGTCTGAATACTTTCCGAAGGCACTGTATGTAGGGATAAAGTGACTGGGCAACAGGATAGATAATAAACAGTAACAGCAGTGTATGTGATGAGTCAGAAGAGATTAGATTAAAAAGGGTCAATACGGATATTACAGGTAGCTATTGGTTAAATATTTAACTAACTAGCGGTCTTATAGCTTGGTGGTAGAAGCTGTTCAGGGTCCTGCTGGTTCCGGACTAGGTGCATCAGTACCACTTGCCGTGTGGTAGCAGAGAGAACAATCTATGACTTGGTTGGCTGGAGTCTTTGACAATTTTTAGGGCCTTCCTCTGACATCGCCTGTTATAGAGGTCCTGGATGGCAGGGAGCTCGTCCCCAGTGATGTACAGGGCTGTACGCACTACCCTCTGTAGCGTCTTGCGGTCAGATGCCAAACAGTTGCCATATCAAGCAAAGATACAGCCAGTCAAGATGCTCTTAATGGTGTAGCTGTGGATCTTTTGGAGGATCTGACAGCCCATGCCAAATATTTTCAGAGGGGAAAAGGCTTTGTAGTGTCCTCTTGGACTGTGTTGATGTGTGTGGACCATGATATTTCCTTAGTGATGTGAACACCGAGGAACTTGAAGCTCTCAACCTGTTCCACAACAGCCCCGTCAATGTGGATGGGGGTGTGCTCAGCCCTCCGTTTCCTGTAATCCAGGATCAACTCCTTTGTCTTGCTGACATTGAGAAAGAAGTTGTTGTCTTGTTACCCACTACCAGGTCTCTGACCTCTTCCCTGTAGGCTGTCTCATCATCGTCGGTGATCAGGCTTACCACCGTCATGTCATCTGCAAACTTAATGATGGTGTTGGAGTCATGCACCGCCACGCAGTCGTGGTAGAACAGGGAGTAAAGGATGGGACCAAACACTCCTGATGGGACCCCATGTTGAGAGTCAGCTTAGCGGATGTGTTGTTACCTACCCTCACCACCTGGGGCGGCCCTTCAGGAAGTCTAGGATCCAGTTGCAGAGGGAAGTATTTAATCCCAAGGTCCTTAGCTTAGTGATGGGTTTGGAGGACACAATGGTGTTGAATGCTGAGTTGTAGTCAATGATAAGCATTCTCACATAGGTGTTCCTTTTGTCCAGATGGGAAATGGCAGTATGGAGTGCAATAGAGATTGCGTCATCTGTGGATATGTTGGGGCGGTATGCAAATTGGAGTGCGTTCAGGATGACTGGGATGATGGTGTTGATGTGAGCCACGACAAGCATTTCAAAGCATTTCATGGCTACAGATGTGAGTGCTACGGTGTGATAGTCATTTAGACAGGTTACCTTGGTGTTCTTAGGCACAGGGACTATGGTGGTCTGCTTGAAACATGTCGGTATTACAGACTCGGTCAGGGAGAGGTCAAAAATCTCAGTGAAGCTGGTCAGTGAAGCTGGTCAGTGCATGCTCTGAGTACGTGTCCTGGTAATACATTGGGACCTGCGGCTTTGTGAATGATAACCTATTTAAAGGTGTTGCTCACATCGGCTACAGAGAGCGTGAACACACAATCGTCAGGAACAGCTGGTGCTCTCACGCACAGTTCAGTGTTGTTAGCCTCGAGGTGCGCATAGAAGGTATTTATCTTGTCTGGTAGGCTTGCGTCACTGGACAGCTCACGCCTGGGTTTCCCTTTGTAAGTCGTGATAGTTTGGAAGCCCTGCCACATACGACGAGCATCAGATCCAGTGTAGTAAGATTCGATCTTGGTCCTGTACTGACACTTTGCCTGTTTGATGGTTCGTTGGAGGGCATAGCGGGATTTCTTATAACCGTCTGGAATATTGTCTGGCTCATTGAAAGCGAAAGCTCTAGCGGAGGCTGTTTGTAATCCATGGCTTCTGGTTGGGATATGTACTGTACGTACGGTCACGGTGGGGACGACATCATCAATGCAGTTATTAATGCAGCCGGTGACTGATGTGGTAACTCCTCATTGCCATCGGAAGAATCCCGGACCATATTCCAGTCTGCGCTAGTGAAACAGTCCTGTAGCTTAGCATCCACTTCATCGGACCACTTCCATATTGAGCTCGTCACTGGTACTTCCTGTTAGAGCTGTTGCTTCTAAGCAGGTATCAGGAAGATAGAGTTATGGAGAGCTTTGTATGCGTCTCTGTGTGTGGAGTAAAAGTGAACCCTAGTTGCACAGGTGACATGTGTGGTCTATAGCTTATCATGAGCTATTCTAATTCAGGCGAGCAGAACCTTGCGACTGCCATAATATTAAAGATCACGCACTAGCTGTTGTTAACAAAGAGACACACCCCCTCCTCTAAGCTTCCCAGACGCAGCTGTTCTGTCCTGTCGATGTATAGAAAAAACTGAAAGATTTATATTCAACCTGTTTTAACAAAATGTCTGGACAGAATGTACCTGATCTTAGCAAAATTAAATGACAATGATTTAAAGTTGATAGATTTATCATCTGTAGTGGAAACACTAATCCTTTGTTATCTTAAAAGTCTTTGCTACTGTAGCTCAGCTCTCAGCTGGGTGAAATGTACAGAGGGGGGAGACAGATACAATGAAACCCCCACCCAGTCAGCACACACACACAGACAAAACACATGCAGGGACGTGCGTACGTACACACACACACACACTGTCTGCAGTCTCTGCTACGCTACACTGCTTGTGTAAGAGCTAGGCTCAGAGATCTCACACTGTTCTCAAGCTGTAATTACACTAGTATTTCCTGTAAATATTTTGCAACAGTAATTATTTTCTCTTTGAAACTGCTGTAGATGATCTGTATACAACAGCTGTCAGCACTTCTACTGCTCACTGACTGTCAATGGATATTTCCATTACAAACCTCACATGACGCTGATGCTGAGTGAGGATGCAACAACATAAATCTGTCCAAAGAGATTTACCTAGGTCTACTAAAGGTGGAGTGTGTGTGTTGTTTAAAGCTGAAAAGGGTGGTGTGTGTGTGTGTGTGTGTGTGTGTGTGTGTGTGTGTGTGTGTGTGTGTGTGTGTGTGTGTGTGTGTGTGTGTGCGTGCGTGCGTGCGTGCGTGCGTGCGTGCGTGCGTGTAGGCGTTAATGTGTTGTCCCACGGCAGACTTGGGTCAGGACTCAGGAAGGAGACAGGTCATGGTTAATAGCGTTGTTTAAAAGACAGAGCTGCTTCCCCCTGACCCTCTCCCCAGCCGTATTATGGCTCCTCACACACACACACACACACATACACTCACTCACTCACTCACTCACTCACTCACTCACTCACTCACTCACTCACAGACGCGCACACAGACGCGCACACACTCACACACACACACACACACACACACACACACACACACACACACACACACACACACACACACACACACACACACACACACACACACACACACACACACACACACACACACACACACACACAGGGCCAATATTCCCACTCAGAGGACGGCTCTGCTGTGTTCCAGAAACTATTAGCTGATAGCATCACAGCACGTAGGAATGTAAACATTTACAGTAAAACCATAAGAGATCTTCCTCCCCTCTGGGTGTGTTGTATCCATCACAGACAACCACACTTTCCCCCCGACAATGACTTTCTTTCATATTTCACATATTAAATGGATGGTTCATTGAATAATTACTCATGATACACGATTTCCTCTAATACTTAATTGGTGGCAGCAGTGAAATTTTATTTTATGCTGTTGGATAACAATTTAGATTTAAACATAAATTTTAGATTTTAGTTAGGGAAATTGACTGTACTCCATACTCGCTACTCCCCAGCAAGCTCTTTTGACCCAGGAACATTTTCCTCAATGCGGCTTTGATTGAATTCACCCATTCTGTTTTAAATATGTTTGAAGGCTTTATCCTTTCTCAAACTAACTTGTTTTAATTTCCTGTCATTCTGAAGTTTGAAATGTCACTCCCCTTCTATTTAAACCTGCAATTCTACCATGCTTGCACCCATAGTGCTGGAAGGAACAGCAGTGAATGACAGATTCAGTTATACGTGTGTGTGTGTGTGTGTGTGTGTGTGTGTGTGTGTGTGTGTGTGTGTGCGTGCGTGTCTCAAAGCACTGGGAGGGGTCATAGCGAGGATGAGTAAGGTCAGTCGAGGTGACTTTTCTAGCTGTCTATTTACCACCACAAACCGATGCTGGCACTAAGACCGCACTCAACAAGCTATATAGGGCCATAAGCGAACAAGAAAATGCTCATCCAGAGGTGGAGCTCCTAGTGGCCACTGATTTTAATGCAGGAAAACTGAAATTCATCTTACCTCATTTCTACCAGGATGACACCTGTGCAACTAGAGAAGGAAAAACTCTAGATCACGTTTACTCCACACACAGAGACTCGTACAGAACTCTCCCTGCCCTCCCTTTGGAATGACCAGAACTCTATCCTCCTTCCAAACAGGAAGTACCAGTGACGTGATCAATAGAGAAGTGGTCAGATGAAGTGGATGCTAAGTTACATGACTGTTTCGCTATCACAGACCGGAATATGTTCCGGGATTCATCCGATGGCATTGAGGAGTTTACCACATCAGTCCCCGGCTTCATTGACCATACGTACATATACCAACCAGAAGCCATGGATTGCAGGCAACATCCTTATTGAGCTAAGGGCTAGAGCTGTCACTTTCAAAGAGCGGGACACTAATCTGTAGTCAACTATCTAGCTAGGTACAGCTGTTTAACTTTCTAGCACAGTCACTCATTTGTTTGTAAACAATTAACAAGCTAGTTAGCTACCACATGTTCTTGTCAAACTGCCAACTGAGTAGCAAGCAACAAGATATGCCAAATGACAGTCTAAAAACACTTGAGGGCAAATCAATCAGATTTGACCGTTCAGACACAAGTCACGTGTCCAGGAATTAGATTTGAATCTGATTTTAAACCACCTATGAAGGTGTTGCTTGAAATATCTGATTCCATGTGCCTTTTGGCTGTTCAGACTGCAGGGAAAAGAACAGATTAGAATCAGATATGCAAAGAACTAGGATTTGAGTCACTTCAAACTGCCAGTGTGAACAAGGCTCTGTGGTGTTGTCAGCAAACTTGATGATTGAGCCATAGGCTGAGCCATGGACATGCCGAGCCATGGACATGCCAACCATAATCAATAAGCAAGATGAAATTCACTATTGATAAGGCATAAAAAGAGAGTGAATCATTCTTATCAAATTAAAAACGAAACAATTTGTTTTAAATAGGCTAAATACAGCTACACCACAATTGCTCCCCGTGGGCATATAATATCACCGTAACGCAGAACGTGGAGCTTCTTATGCACTTCCAAACTTTCACAGACGTTGGGCAAAGATCCAATATAAAAATAATTTCCACTCACCTTTATACTGATCCCAAATATAATGTTTTATAAACATAATGGAAAGATAAACGTGCCCGACTCCACCTTATATGAATTTAAACCTGGTGCTGGATCCTCGTATATAATCCAAAGAACAGACATAGGACAGCACCCCGGTAAATCAATTTATATTGACATATAAACATAATGGAACCAATGGACCGCATCTTAGAGATGGTGTTCACGCTTCTCCAGAAATAGCAGACCAATAGCAATTCCATTGCATGCGAGCTGGACATTTTCATCATAAAGCCAAGGCGGTGTTTGTTTTTTAATCAAATTAAACGAAACACAAGCCGTTGTTTCAGGAAAATAAGTTCTGAATACAAGGGTCACCAGCATCATCTCATCTCTCGTTTCATGATGGCAAATGGACAGATAGCCTACATGGAGGGGTTTTTACGCACTTCCAAAACGGGAGCTGCCTAAAACAACATAGGCCTAGATCAAAAGGGATTTCCGTTCATTTTTTTGCTGCTCCCAAAATTGATATTTTAATAAAAGTTTGGTGATTAAGATTTATTTCAAAGCAGTCTTACGAGTCAAATCCTTTATTGATAAGCTTGACTACGTTGCGAACGCATTGGGCAGGACCCCAAAAAAATGCCTTCATTGTGGCATATAACGCTTGGTTTTAAATCAAATGAAACCAAATGGGGAGAAAAAAAACATTCGTTTTTTATGTTTATTAAGGTGAGGGTTACCGTCTCCTCTCTTGGGCGCTGTGCATTGTGGCTGGATAGGTTGCGCTTCCACTCACAAAATCCATGCCGTTACAAACAACCACGTTAACGCTTCGATCACACCGACAGTGTCATTGCATTTTGGCATTTTGGTAAATCCAACGCACCACACCAAACACACTAACGTAGCGTTTCATTGGAAATTAATGTAATTCTGGTGTACCAAAATGCAATGATGTGGTGTGTTGCATTTTGGTACACCAGAAGTACATTCATTTCCAATGAAACGCTGTGTTTGTGCTTTTGGTGTGGTGCATAGCAGCACCATCTGGATATGTTTGCAACAAAAGTTCAACATTCACCTTCTGCTACCATTTCTGTCAAGCCATCTACACATACAGTTTGACACATACATTCGATAAATCAAAGGTATGCAACACACAGAACACACTGCAACTGCCTCTGCAATGCAATGCTGTGTTTGCAGCATTCTATTGGAAATGAATGTACTTGTGCTGTACCAAAATGCCTTGAACAGAGTCTTGCCCCGCTACTGAATGGACAAAGGTAATGTTTGTAAAGCAAGATGGAGGAGAGCCTGTCTCTGCTGAGAGATCACATTTATTTTGGGAGATTGCAAAGTATGACCTTTTCATTCGAGACAGGATAAATATATAGTTTCAGGTGATAATAAAACATGATATGTTTAGTTTATTTTTCCTCAACTTGTTTCTGTAACTTTATTGCAAGTCAAGCTAGCTTGCACTGCAGAGCAGCTAGCTAGCTAAAAGCCAGGCTAGGTTGAAGATTAAATTGCGGCTAGCGACCTCCACCTAACAATTATCATTAAAAAAAGAAACTTCACTAATATTAAAATAACTGTCATATAATATTGTAATGAAACAGCAGGAAGCAGGTCTCGAACCCTCGACCTTCTAGCCCGAAGTCCGGCGCGCTATCGACTGTGCCGCAAAAGCATGCTAGAGCGGCAGAGTCGATTTCCGCGCTTATAAACCCAGGGTTGTTACAATATATAGTACTTTTCTTAACAGCCCATGTTTATTATTTAACATTACTATTAAAATAGTACTCACTTATAGGAATTGGTAATTGTTTACAATTTGCTAGCTATCCCATAAAGCCATCACCGAAAACACATATTTTCATGTTCTTCTATGTTTTGGTAACTTCCTGTTCTTCGGTGGACTCTAGCTCTACTGAAGACGACTCAAAGTTTTAAAAATGTAAAAGTTGCGGTGTCCGTCTTGCAACGGAGTCTTGAACCTCAAGGGCGCGTTGCGTTTTCACACCATTGTGGACGTCTCCATTGAAATGCATGACATGCGGTGCAACGCAACAGAGTGCTTATGGGTAATGTGAATGAGACTTAAGACCTACTTTTCATTGGTCTTAAATCTCCCAATATGCACCACATGAAATTGGCACTTATTTTAAAAGGACACATCTCAAATATTTCCACTCTTCCCACTTTAGCGCAAGCTGATATTGACAGGTAAATTGATGAACCTGGTGCATGGGGTGGAAAAAGCCAGAGCGCCAGTTTTTACATGCTGAAATTGCAAACATCGGGAGATGACTTGGAAACCGGCCACCAGGGGCAACAGTGAGCGCTGTTACCTTCAAGTAAGTTTCGGTTTTGCTAGGTTTGCTAACTTCGAACACAGCAATAGAAAGTTGTTTTTGTCTATTTTTGTTTTAAGCCTTTAAGCCTCCCAAACCTTAACCCTTTACCTTAACCATTCAGAGTTAATCCCAAACCTTAACCCTTACCATAACCATTCAGAGTTAATGCCTAACCTTAACCCTTACCATAACCATTCAGAGTTAATGCCTAACCTTAACCCTTACCATTCAGAGTTAATCCCAAACCTTAACCCTTACCATAACCATTCAGAGTTAATGCCTAACCTTAACCCTTACCATAACCATTCAGAGTTAATGCATCCGTAATGGGTCAGCGGTCAAACGACCTCCACTCATCACTGTCAAACGCTCCCTGAAACACTTCAGCGAGAAGGCCTTCCTAATCGACCTGGCCGGGGTATCCTGGAAGGATATTGATCTCATCCCGTCAGTAGAGGATGCCTGGTCATTTTTTTAAAATGCCTTCCTCACCATCTTGAATAAGCATGCCCCATTCAAGAAATTTAGAACCAGGAACAGATATAGCCCTTGGTTCTCTCCTGACCTGACTGCCCTTAACCAACAGAAAAACATCCTATGGCGTTCTGCATTAGCATCGAACAGCCCCCGTGATATGCAACTTTTCAGGGAAGCCAGAAACCAATATACACAGGCAGTTAGAACAGCCAAGGCTAGCTTTTTCAAGCAGAAATTTGCTTCCTGCAACACAAATTCAAAAAAGTTCTGGGACACCGTAAAGTCCATGGAGAATAAGAACACCTCCTCCCAGCTTCCAACCGCTCTGAAGATAGGAAACACTGTCACCACCGACAAATCCACTATAATTGAGAATTTCAATAAGCATTTTTCTACGGCTGGCCATGCTTTCCACCTGGCTACCCCTACCCCGGACAACAGCACTGCCCTCCCCTCTGCTACTCGCCCAAGCCTTCCCCATTTCTCTTTCTCCCAAATACAGTCAGCTGATGTTCTTAATGAGCTGCAAAATCTGGACCCTTACAAATCAGCCGGGCTAGATAATCTGGACCCTTTCTTTCTAAAACTATCTGCTGAAATTGTTGCCACCCCTATTACTAGCCTCTTCAACCTCTCTTTCGTGTCGTCTGAGATCCCCAAAGATTGGAAAGCAGCTGCGGTTATCCCCCTCTTCAAAGGGGGGGACACCCTTGACCCTAACTGCTACAGACCTATATCTATCCTACCCTGCCTTTCTAAGGTCTTCGAAAGCCAAGTCAACAAACAGATTACCGACCATTTCGAATCACACCACACCTTCTCCGCTATGCAATCTGGTTTCAGAGCTGGTCATGGGTGCACCTCAGCCACGCTCAAGGTCATAAACGATATCGTAACCGCCATCGATAGGAAACAATACTGTGCAGCCGTATTCATTGACCTGGCCAAGGCTTTTGACTCTGTCAATCACCACATCCTCATTGGCAGACTCGACAGCCTTGGTTTCTCTAATGATTGCCTCGCCTGGTTCACCAACTACTTCTCTGATAGAGTTCAGTGTGTCAAATCGGAGGGTCTGTTGTCCGGGCCTCTGGCAGTCTCTATGGGGGTGCCACAGGGTTCAATTCTTGGACCGACTCTCTTCTCTGTTTACATCAATGATGTCGCTCTTGCTGCTGGTGATTCTCTGATCCACCTCTACGCAGACGACACTATTCTGTATACTTCTGGCCCTTCTTTTGACACTGTGTTAACAACCCTCCAGGCGAGCTTCAATGCCATACAACTCTCCTTCCGTGGCCTCCAACTGCTCTTAAATAAAAGTAAAACCAAATGCATGCTCTTCAACCGATCGCTGCCTGCTCCTGCCCGCCTGTCCAACATCACTACTTTGGACGGCTCTGACTTAGAATATGTGGACAACTACAAATACCTAGGTGTCTGGTTAGACTGTAAACTCTCCTTCCAGACCCACATCAAACATCTCCAATCCAAAGTCAAATCTAGAATTGGCTTCCTATTCCGCAACAAAGCATCCTTTACTCATGCTGCCAAACATACCCTTGTAAAACTGACCATCCTACCAATCCTCGACTTCGGTGATGTCATTTACAAAATAGCCTCCAAAACCCTACTCAATAAATTGGATGCAGTCTATCACAGTGCCATCCGTTTTGTCACCAAAGCCCCATATACTACCCACCACTGCGACCTGTACACTCTCGTTGGCTGGCCCTCGCTTCATACTCGTCGCCAAACCCACTGGTTCCAGGTCATCTACAAGACCCTGCTAGGTAAAGTCCCCCCTTATCTCAGCTCGCTGGTCACCATAGCAGCACCTACCTGTAGCACGCGCTCCAGCAGGTATATCTCTCTAGTCACCCCCAAAACCAATTCTTCCTTTGGACGCCTCTCCTTCCAGTTCTCTGCTGCCAATGACTGGAACGAACTACAAAAATCTCTGAAACTGGAAACACCTATCTCCCTCACTAGCTTTAAGCACCAGCTGTCAGAGCAGCTCATAGATTACTGCACCTGTACATAACCCATCTACAATTTAGCCCAAACAACTACCTCTTTACCTACTGTATTTATTTATTAATTTATTTTGCTCCTTTGCACCCCATTATTTCTGTCTCTACTTTGCACTTTCTTCCAATGCAAACCAACCATTCCAGTGTTTTTTTTTAGTTTTTATTTTACTTGCTGTGTTGTACTCACTTCGCCTCCATGGCCTTTTTATATTTTTATTTATTTATACATATATCTGTTTGCCTTCACCTCCCTTATCTCACCTCACTTGCTCACATTGTATATAGACTTTTTTTTTTTTTTTTTTTCACTGTATTATTGACTATATGTTTGTTTTTACTCCATGTGTAACTATGTGTTGTTGTATGTGTCGAACTGCTTTGCTTTATCTTGGCCAGGTCGCAATTGTAAATGAGAACGTGTTCTCAATTTGCCTACCTGGTTAAATAAAGGTTAAATAAATAAAAATAAATAAAAAATGCCTAACCTTAACCCTTACCATAACCATGCAGAGTTAATGCCTAACCTTAAACCT